>NC_031773.1:315292-323669 GCF_001522545.3 Parus major
CATCCATCCATCATCCATCATCATCCATCATCCATCCATCATCCATCCGTCATCCATCCATCAACCATCCATCCATCATCCATCCATCCATCCATCAACCATCCATCCATCATCCATCATCCATCCATCCATCATCCATCATCCATCATCCATTCATTCATCCTCCATCCAGGTGCTGCTGGAACTGAAGTCTCCATCAGGAATGTGTCTTGAGCCTTTCATTAGCAGGAAATAGAACATTTCCATGAATAATTAACTGCATTTCTGATGTTAATTGCAAGAAGATGAGGAGAATTCCCCGAAGTTTCTCCAGATCCTTCCGGCTGTGACTCGGGAACGAACACGGTGACATCAGCCAGGCTAAGCAAACCCAGAGTCTGCAAAAATATTCCCAAAATATTCCCAGGTGCTCAGGGATTGGATGGGGTTGTGGATTCCCAACAGAGCCTGGGCTGATGTGCCTCTGCAGAGAACATGGCATGAGCATTCCTGAATTTCTCCCTTTCCCGTGGGAATGCTTTCATTGCCAGCAGGATGGGTCACCCAGGTTGTCCCCAACCTCTGGAAGACACTTTGGAGGTTCCTCCGAGCCTGCAAAGCAGCACGAAGGAAGCAGCAAGCCGTGAGGTGGGAAAAAAGACGGGAATCAGTCGTCTTTCCCACAAAAACCGGGATGGAACCATGGCACTCTGGTGTCCAGGATGAGATCAGAAGCTCCAGCAGCTCCAGCAGCTTAGTGACTCCTTAGCCAGGAGCTGGGTGACAAGATAACCACGGCTTTTCCACCTCTGCTCTTCCAAACCTGCTGAGGAACGCCAAGAGCTCCTCACAGCCTGGTCCTGTCCCAGCTCGTCTTCTGCACCGTGGGAATGAGTGAGGGCACACCAAGGAGGGTCCCTGCTTAGGAGGACTTCTGGCCACCAGCCATGGACCATCAGGAGCAGCTGGAACCGGAGTTTCCTGAGGTTTTCCAAACTTGCCAGAGCTGAATCAGAGCTCTCAGGCCAGGCTGGATGAGGCTTGGAGCAACCTGGACTCATGGAAGGTGTCCTTGACCATGGCAGGGGGTTGGAATGAGATGAGCTCTGAAGTCCCTGAAACCACCCAGATTCTCCCCAAATACACTGTGAGCTGCCAAGTATCCCAAAAATCCATCCAGTGAGATTCCAGCAGGAGAAACCCCTTCCAAGAGCCCTTCAAAGGTTCCCCAAAGACTCCAAGCTCACATGCAACAAACCTAAAGTGGGATCCCTGTGGATTTTCTCAGGAACAGGAGGGAAGGCGATGCTCAAACAGGAATAGAACATGGAGAACGCTTTTCCTGAGCCCAGGAGGAACAGGATGGGGAGGGAATGGAAGGGAAGGCAGCAGCAGCTGCACACCAGGGTTATAAGGAGAGAGCAGAAAAGCACCAGAATTGTTTAATTTTTCATCCAGCTACACGAGACAATGAGGAAAAAAGCAAAACCCTATTTCCATGCCTTCCCTGTGAGCCCAGAGCAGATGTGGGAGATCCCTGGACACACCTGAGCTGTAGCTGTCTGTTGAGGACTGCGAAATGGAGCGGGACAGCGAGCGGCGGCCGATCTTGCTCGGGCGCTTGTTGAACTCCTGCTTTTGGTCAGCAAACTGGATCTGTGGAAAGAAATCAGGGATTTTCTGTAAAAAACCCAGCAGATCAATCCCGAGAACCCACAGCCTCGAGCAGACACCGGCACCGACTCCGTCACAGCCTGGAGCACAAATCCTGTTATTTAATGGGAACAGGAAATGGTAAATCGCCCTTTTTGTTTAATTTCAGCCCTTCCAGCAAAGATTAGAGATGTAGCTCCAGGCTGTTGAATTTTGGGAGCAGAGATGCCTGGGGAACACAAGTTTTTAGGAGTACACAACACGACGACACCGGATCAGGAACACCCACGGGAAGGGAAAATCCACAGCAAACTCAAGTTACAGCCCGGGCCGTGCCAGGATAAACGCCCCAATCCTGGTGGGACGGGGCTTTGCACACACACCAGGGTTTATATTTCTCCTCTGAGAAGTCCTGGCCTGAAATAACTTCCCTTTTTTGTCCTTTTTCTTCCCTTAATTTAGAACAAATCCCTCCACGGCTGAGCAGCTCCATCAAAGGAGGAGGTTATTGGCGTGAAGCGGTGCCGGAGACACGCAGGGATTCTAACAAAGAGGGAATAATTTGGGTTAAATTCACATTTTCCTTTCTCACATCACCTCTCCAAGGACATCGAACACAACTTTTCGTACAACGCAATGATCTCGGTACGTCAGAGTTCTCTGAGCCCTCACACAACCAAAACCAAGTAAATGATGAAGCAAAAGAAGCCCTGGACCGAACCAGGCAGAATTAGAACCAGACTTTAAAATAAACCCTTCAAGGTTTAAACCCCTTAAACACTGCCACAAGCTGGGTTCAGCTTCAGCTGACAGAGCCAGGAGTGGAAGGAAGCACCAGGAAATCCGGGAAGGGGACAGGTCAAGGCTCGGATCTGCTTTTGGATTGCGTTGGCCGATGTCCTTCGGCTTTAATCCTTTAGGGAATAAACAGAGTGGGCAAAAAGGGAATTTCACAGAGTCCCAAAAGCGTTTGGGTTGGAAGTGACCTTTAGGATCATCCAGGTCCACCCCCTTCCACAGGACACCTTCCTCTATCCCAGGTTGTTCCAATCCCTGCCAAACCCACAACAGCCGCGTTCCAGACGGGCTGGGAAGATGGGAATGTTCCAGGTGGGGATGAAAAGAGAGATTTGGCTCCAGGCCGAGCTCGGTCAGCGCCCACCAAAACATCTCTGAAGGCAACAGCTCCAAGGAGAAGCTGTGGAGCCTTGGAAAGCTGCACTTCCTTGGATTTAGGAGCCCAAGCTGCTCGGAAGCGACACAAGAGCTGCTGTGCTCAACTTCCAGCAGGAACAAATGATTCCAGCTGGAAAACCTCACCTGCAGGGGCACAAGGGGTTAACGAGTGCTGGATGCAGGTGAGGTTTCACCTTTACATTCCAAATGAGCCACCGCTCGCTCCGACCTGGGGTTTCCATCACAAAGAGCCACCTTGAGCTACTTCTCCGTGCAAAAAAAGATCTCCTAATCCAAGGTTTTCCTGGAAAACTTCCCCACGCCGACCCCACCAACTCCTCCAGACAGAAGAACATCCCCGGAGCAACACGTTTTCCTCGCCACTTCATCACTCCCGAGAGAAAATGAGGAGAATCTCCCAGGAGATCGGCATTTTCTCCAACCGGGCGGCTCCAGGAATGAGCGATCGGGTGGAAACAGCAAGAAAAGGAGGAAGAAGAGAGAGGCGAGAGAAACAAACGCATTTTTGAGTAGAAAAACAATTATTATGGCCCCAAAGAGTGCCCTCACCTGGGCTTTCATCCCCGAGTCCCCGTTGATGTTGTATTTCTTCTTGTTGGGCATGGCGGCCTCGCCGGCTGCCCCCGGGCGCGGCTCCCTCCGGAGCAGGGAATGCCCAATTTATATCCGCCAGCCCCATCCCGATCCCGCTGATCCTGCCCGCTCCGGTTTCACCGCAGGCGGAGGCGGCCGGGGCGGGAGGCGAAGGGAACCAGTTGGATTTCCAGACTCTTATTTATTTTATTCTTTTTTCTTTTGGGGTTGTTTTTTTGGCAGACCCCAGGACTTAATGAGGCGTCCCGACAAACAATTCCTGCCTGTGTTTTGTGTGGAATTACAGAGTTCCCTGACCTCCGCGGCAGTTTTGAACGTGGCCTGGCCGGTGTGTGCATAACAATGCCTTATTTATGTAACCAGAACATTTCCCTGCTCGCTATAATTAACTCGCTAATTAAGCTCCTTTAACTCGGGTCCTCCCCTTCTCCGCTCTCTCTCTTCCCCCCCCACCAATGTCAGATGATTGCATTAACGGAGCCTCGTTAGAAGGAAATTAACTAATGAGCAACTAAAACAACGGGGCTGTTTGTTGGATGGCAAAGTGGTTTTTAATTATTGTTATTTTAATTATCCCGCTCCTCACTGAGTCCCCCATGGCGGCCCAGGGCAGAGTTTGTCCTTGGAAGGGTGCAGGACTCCAACCTTCATCCCTGTGTTGTTCCGATCCTTTGGGAATTACGGATTCACGGAATGGTTTGGGTTGGGAAGGGCCTCAAATCCCATCCAGTTCCACCTCACACCTTCCCCTATCCCAGCTTGCCCCAACCTTGGACACTTCCAGGGATGGAGCAGCCACAGTTTCTCTGGGCAGGACATTGAGGGGTTTTTATGGGAATTATCTCTGATAATATAAATTATCAGGGATGAAACTCCTTGGATAACAACGCCAGCCACTAAACGAGAATTGAAATGATTGTCCTGCATGGGACAATCTCACTCCACAGCCTTTTAGGTGGGAAAGAGATGATCCAAGGAAGAAAAAATGGGAAAAACGAGGGTGGTGAGGCACTGGCAGAGGTTGCTGTGGCCTTTGAGGTCTCCAACCCATCCCCATCCTGTGATTCCATTCTGTGATTCCAAGGAAAAGGGATTTGGGAAGCAGCAGGGCACTACCGATTGTCCTCAGCTCTGTTTCTGACTGAATACGGAATAAAAAGCTCCCCCAGCCCTGATTCCTTCTGTACACCGGATTTACACCGAATTTACACCGGATTTACACCGGATTGGATTCGATCCTGCTCCTCAACAGTTGTCCCGAGAATGGAAAATGCTGCCAGGGAAAATTCCTTCCAAGGGCTCCTCCAAAATGTTCCTTCCATGGCATTTTTTGTCTCCAAGGAATAAATTAAAACAGTAAAAATTCCTGAGCTATGTGAAAGCAAATCCTGGAATGGATGGGAGGAAAAAAGGAAGGAAAACCCCCCAGAATTCCTGAGTTGTACAATGACTGAAAGATGTGAAAAATGGAAATATGAATTATTTCCGATGTGGAAATATCTCAGAGAATAGGAATCTGGGATCAGCATTGTTTTTATCACTTGACACTACAGCCCAAGCGGTGTTTTTCAGGTAAATTTTTCATTTTCCACATTATCCATGAACCTTTTCCTGGAAAATCCTAAAGGAGACACGACTTCAGCTCAGTGTAAATCAACTCAGAGCCTTTAAAGGGGGTAAAAAACTCATTTTATGGTAACACCGAAGCACAAACTCCTTTTCCAGCAAGTTTTCACACCAAGTTACTTAAATCCAAAGGTTTTTCCTGGGGAAAAAAAGGCCATTTTTTATCCTCAGTGAAGGTCGGGTCTGACACACTAAAATTAAGAATTAATGTTCTATAAAAATGCTAAAATTAAAAGATTTTGCTTCATCTCCACCCCAGAGCTGAGGAATCTTCTGTAATTTCCGTGTGAATCTGGGACAATCAAATGCAACCAGAACTACGCTCAAGCCCAGGAAATTGTTTTCTACTGAGAACGTCTTTAATTGATTCTTGGCCACAGATTTTATTTTTTTTTAAGAGAACAAAGGGAGAAAACAAGAGTTTTCTGTGGGATTAAACAGCACAAACTCTCCAGCATCGCTGCAGCTTCCAAATCCACCTGCAAAGAACTTGTGAATTTAAATTTCTGCACAGAGTGAGTTAAAATCCATCATTTTATGGATGGAGAAGCAGGACAAGGTGGTGGCCTTGAACAACTGCCACTGCTTGGTGACAAACTTCCTGCAAAGTCTTTTCCCAACGGAAAAATGTCTCATCCATCGATGATGCAGAGAGATAAAATTAATTTATCTTTGTTAAATAAAGGAGGGTGAAGATTGGTGGAGAAATGATTTTGTGCTGTGATGTTGGGGGGACCAGGGTGATTGTCCTGATGTCCCACTCCTGCTTCCCTCTCATGCCTATTCATGAAGGAAAAATTGTTTTCCTGCAGCGCCGGAGCTGCCAAGGTGGATCTTTCATCTCCTGCTCCCGGTGACACCTGAGAGGTGCTGGGGACACCGGTGTCGGCACAAGCCCGGCTCCTCCGGTGGGATTGGTGATTCCAAACCCTCTCCGTGTTGGGAATGAGCTCCAACCCTCAGCCTCACCTCTCCTCACCCACCTCCTGAGCCTGGATCATTCCAAGAGAGGATCATCATTCCAAGAGAGAAATTGTCCCTGCACATTCCAGAGCTTCACATCCTTAAAATCAATGTGGGATCCTGGCTGAGCCAAACACTTCACCGGAGCTCAAAGTGCCTGGATCATTCCAAGAGAGGATCATCATTCCAAGAGAGGATCATCATTCCAAGAGAGGAATTGTCCCTGCACATTCCAGAGCTTCATGTCCCTAAAATCAATGTGGGATCCTGGCTGAGCCAAACACTTCACTGGAGCTCAAAGTGCTCCAGATTCCGCCTCTCCAAAGGTCACACGGAGCTCGGCTCCAGGATTAGCAAACGGGTTTAACCCTTGTGTGGAAAAATCCCAGGGAATGTGCAGCTTAAAGCTGGATTTGTGGAAGGAAGGATGGGAATGAGGAGTCACCCACCTGGGCCAAAGCGCTTTTCCGAGGGGGTTGGGAATTCAAATTATTGATTCTTGAAGGCATCACCCCTGTGTTGGATCGTGGAGTGGTGGAATTATGGTTGGAAGGGACCTCAAAGCCCCTGCGGTCCCGCCCTGCCGCAGCAGAGACACCTCCTGCTGTCCCAGGTGGCTCCAAACCCCAATGTCCAGCCTGGCCTTGGCCACTGCCAGGGATCCAGGGGCAACTGGCAGGGAATCCCTTGGAATTGGTGGGAGCAGGGAGGAGAAATCCTTCAAAGAGAAGAAAACAACAAACCCCTAACCCAGGCACTTCCAGTGGGGACAAGGGGAAGGACAAGGAAGAGAGAAATCTCCACCCTCAGCAGTGGAATGGGTCCCTTGGGCCACCCCAGCTCTGTCGGTCACAATCCCACAAAAAGCAGGAAAAAGAGGAAATCGGTATTTCCACATTGCCTCAGCTTGCAATGAACAGCTCACGGGTGTTTTAGAATTTGGAAATGTGGGATCCCAGCAGCTGGAGACGGAAAATCCCTGCGGAGTCAGCGCCTGCCAGGACACCCCATCCTGAGCCAGCATCCCGCGGGATTGCACAGCTCCTCCCACAACCGCACACGGAGCCTTTCCGTGAGTGCTGAGGGTGTCCAGGAGGTTCAGGAGGTATTTCAGGGAAAATCCCTTCATGGAAAAGGCTCTCCAGCCCTGGAAAAGGCTGCCCAGGGAGGTTTGGAGTCCCCATCCCTGGAGGGATTTCAAAGCTGTGTGTGGATGTGGCACTTGGGGACACGGTCAGTGGTGGCCTTGGCAGTGCTGGGAATGGTTGGACTCCATGGGCTCAGGGGGATTTTCCAGCCTCAGGGGTTCTGTGATTCCATCAAAGTCCCAAAATATGGGAGAACTCACATTTTAAACTGCTTTCCCATTTTAAACTGCTTTCCCAATTATTTATTGTCATTATTATTATTATTATTATTATTATTATTATTATTATTATTATTATTATTATTATTATTATTATTATTATTATTATATTTTACATTATTATTATCTTTTACATTATTATTATATTTTACTTTATTATTATATTTTACTTTATTATTAGTAGTAGCAGTAGTATTAGTATATTTTAATATTTTGTTGTTTTATTATTTTTACTATTATTATTACTATTATTATTATTTACTATTTTATTATATTTTATTTTATTAGTAGTAGTAGTAATAGTATATTTTACTATTTTGTTGTTTTTATTATTTTTTACTATTATTATTATTATTATTATTCACTACAAATAGAATTTTCCAATATTTGGTTAATAATAAGAGCTGGATGTAAAAAACAGGGGCTCAGCAAAAACATTAAGATCTAAAAGACTGTTTGAAATAATGACCTTAAAGATAATGAGCAATTTAGGGCTCGGGCTAATTATTTCTTGAAATGTGGCTGCTCCCTCCCACGCTGACCCGAGGAACCACATAAAATGCAAATGAGCCGAGTTAAAATCCTGATTAAAAACGTCGCTGCAGGACATGACCCGGAGCCCTTTGGAGATGGATTTGATGCCACAGCAGTTTTAAACCATCCATGAAATCATAAAACCCCCACTGGAAAAGGAAATTACTAAAGTTGAAAGAATTAAAAAAAAAAAAAAAAGAAGTCAGTTTAAATAAAGTTTTTTGTCTTCTAATCCCAGGAGCACAGAATCCATAAGGGAAAAATTAAGAGAACCCACAGGGAGAGGTTTTGTTTTTAAGGAAAATTTCATGTTTTTACAAAGGAAAAAAATCCTGAGACAATAAATGAAGTTGTGAACCATGCAAAGTTTGCCACTGATAACCCTAAAATGCAAAATTAATTCCTGATTGTTGATAAAAAGATGTTGAAATTTTAGCGAAGGCTGAGAGAATTGTGTCGCAAAAA
>NC_031773.1:324756-334983 GCF_001522545.3 Parus major
CGGAGCCCTCAGATGTCCCAGCAGAGAGGTCCCTCAGGATCCGGCCTCGCGCTCAAGGCAGCGATGGGTTCCTCATTCCTGCTCCAAATCCCAAATCCGGGAAGGGCTCGGATCCAGCCCGTTTTTACAGCCCTGATTTCCCACCGACCTCGGCTCTGCTCGGTGTTTGAGTCAGGAAGAACCAGGCTGTGGCGTGGAGGACGTGTCCATCCATCACCTGCTGATGATCCCAGCCCGGCGGCCCCAAAATTCCGACATCTCCACGAATCCGGCTGCGATGTTCCCAGGATTTAGACCTGGAGGCTTCCAGCACCGAGGATTTCACTTGGAACCACCAAAATTCCTGCAGCCTCAACCCAAAGAAGGCAGGGACGCCTCAGATCCTGACTGAAGCTCAGCTCCAGCTCGATCCGGTTTGGAATGAACGCCACATTCCAAGGGGAATGCTTTTAAAGGACGGATCCAGTCCGGAATGAACTCCACGTTTCACGGGGAATGCTTTATCGCAATCCCAGGGATGGAGCGGCTGGAAGGGCTGCAGCTCCCTCTGCTGAGCAGAAAGGACAGGAGGAACATTTGGAAAGGGATCTCCTGCACAATTCCACATGCAGGCGGGGATACAAACACAATCCTGCCGCTCTGTGGGATGAAGGCTTGGGTTGAGGTTTCATCTTAACTGAAATTCACTCAAAATTCCGCATTCCGTGAGCTTTTCCAGCCCCCTTTGGATTGTCATCGGCACCGGGGTGAAGGTGGGGCTGGGAGCATTCCCCCTTCTTCTCCCTCGGAATTCCTGTTCTCTCCCAGGAATTTCTGTGAGTTTCTCACATTTAGGGTGGTATTTTCCCACTGTTGGCAGTTCCCCTTTCCAAATGGGAAGAAGTTGCCGGTTGCTGCTGCCTTGAGACCGTCCCATTCCCATCTCCAAGAACACCAAGTTTAATTTGTGCCAGGAAAAAGCGGAAGCGTGGGATTTGCACAGCATGGATATTCCCAGGGAGCTCTCGCTGTCCTTGCACACTGGGCATTCCTTCCTCCATGGAAAACATGGAATCACTGAGGTTGGAAAAGCCTTTGGAGATCATGGAGTCCAACCCAGCACTGCCAAGACCACCACTGACGCTGTCCCCAAGCGCCACATCCACGTGGCTTTGAAATTCCTGTGGGAATGGGGGACTCCAGCTGTGCCAGGGCTGGACAAACCTCTCCAGAAAGGGATTTTCCCAATATCCAACCTAAACCTTCTCTGGAACTTCTCCAGCGTCCTTTCCATCGGCTCAGTCCTTCAGGAACTGCTCCAGCCTGGATCCCTTTTCCATGGGCTCAGTCCTTCAGGAATGGATCCAATTTTCCATGGGGCCAATCCTTCAGGAATGGATCCCTTTTCCATGGGCTCAGTCCTTCAGGAACTGCTCCAGCTTGGATCCCATTTTCCATGGGGTCAATCCTTCAGGAATGGATCCCATTTTCCATGGGCTCAGTCCTTCAGGAAAGGATTCCCTTTTCTATGGGCTAAGTCCTTCAGGAACTGCTCCAGCCTGGATCCCATTTTCCATGGGGTCAATCCTTCAGGAATGGATCCCATTTTCCATGGGCTCAGTCCTTCAGGAACTGCTCCAGTCAGGATCTCTTTTCCATGGGGTCAGTCCTTCAGGAACTGCTCCAGTCAGGATCCCTTTTCCATGGGGTCAATCCTTCAGGAATGCACCCTTTTTCCATGGGCTAAGTCCTTCAGGAACTGCTCCAGCCTGGGGTCCCTGTGGGGTCACAAATCCCACCTGGAATCTGCTCCAGCCTGGGCTCCTCTCTCCACAGATCCACAGTTCCTGCCGGGACCTTGCTCCAGCCGGAGCTTCCCATGGGATCACAGCCTCCCTTGGGCATCCCCTGCTCCGGTGAAGGCTCCTCCAGGGGCTGCCGGGGCATCTCTGCTCGCCCATGGACCTCCCTGGGCTGCTGGGCTCAGCTGCCTCACCACAGGCTGGGAATCTCTGGGAATCTCTGGGAATCTCTGGAATCTCGGCTCCAGCAGCTGGAGCAGCTGCTGCCCCTTCCTCACCGCTGGGGAGCAGCTCCTCTCACATCCTTCTCGTCCTCTCTCCTGTGTTTTGTTTTCCCTCCTGCAGTTTATCCCAGAGGTTCTCCCACCATCCCTGATGGACCCAGCCCCAGCCAGTGGTGCGTCTAACGTGGAGCTTCTGGAAGCTTCTCACAGAAGCCACCCCTGGCCCCATCGCTGTGTCCAGTGCTGGGTGTCCCAGGGCAGGAGAGGCACCTGGAGCAAGCCCAGGACAGGACAACGCTGGTGGCCGAGGGAGGGGAGATCCCTTGGAAAAGCTGGGAATGCTCAGCCTGGAGTGAGGACATCTCGGCACAAGAGGACCTGGACAGTGCCAGCCCCTGAGGGGAGGGGAGGACAACGCCAGGATCTCCTCGGTGGTGACCCCTGAGTGGGCAGGCACAAACAGGAATGCAAGAAATTCCTGGTTTTCCTGGGAGGGTGACACTGCTCAGGCAGAGGGACACCCCATGGAGCCTCCATCCTTGGAGAAATCCATCACGGAATCTGGTCCTGGCCAACCTGCTCCAGGTGGCTCTGCTGGACTTGATCCCCTGACACCTTCCTGGGAAGTTTGATCCAACAAAACACCCCAATAAACTGAACCCCGAGCTGTTTCCATTTTTCAAGTTTGGGATAATCTCTCAGATCAGGAATTTCAGCACGAGTTGTGTGTTCCCATCACTTCCCACCTGGGCCCTATAACCTTATTTTAGAGGAAAAAAAAACCCAGACTAAAAAATGTTGATGATGAGTATTTAAGCTCCTTTGAAGTTTCAGATGAGATGAAGCTTTAGGTCAGAATGAGGAAATTGGGATTTTCCTCCTTCCCTACCACGATCCCTGAAAACACCGGAACAAAACCTCCCTGATGCTCCCCAACCTTTAACTCCCTGTGGATGGTGATTTCCAATATCCCTGACTCAAACCAATTTTATCTATTTTACCAATTTCCCAAATTAAAAAATTCAGGAAATACCAGCAGTGATCTGCTTGGAAAAGCTGCTCCAAATCCCGGCTCCAGGAAAGGGAGAATAATTAGGAATTATTGCTACTTTGATTAATAAATCACTCAGGGACGAGCTTCAGAGCAAAGAACAATTCAAAACCTCAGTAAATATAAAATTTCCAGTATCCAGGGGTTGAACAGGATTGAAGCATTAGGAATTACTTCCCAAATCCTCAAAAACAGAGGGATTGCCACCCCTGCAGAAGAGCTGGGCCCGATTCCGTGACAGATGGATGGGATCAGAGCCGGGCTGTTGGAAGAAGGAGGGAACGAGATGAATTCCAGCCCAGAGGCTGCAAGAGCCCCACGCAGGCACGAGGGGGAGCGAGAGCCTGCGGAAAAATCCCGACGTTTCCATGGATGGAGGAAAACGGCAAAAACCAGAGAGGAGCATCCACGATTGGGCATTTGCAGGGATTTCTTCTGACTGTCCCGGTGTTCCCGAGATGCACGTCCCCACCAAGGGTTCCAGCCACAGCTCCCCTGGGAGCTCTCCGG
This sequence comes from Parus major, assembly GCF_001522545.3. NCBI lineage: Eukaryota > Metazoa > Chordata > Aves > Passeriformes > Paridae > Parus > Parus major. Next base: position 328,323 of record NC_031773.1, read on the forward strand.
CTTCTCCCCTTCCCTTGAAATTCCAGCAAATTTCCAGAAATTTCCAGCAAGCTCACACTGGTGAGCCCCCATCTCAAATCCAGGAGCCCTCACAAGACCTGGAGAGGGCAGGGAATGGAGATGGGGTTGGAGCACCAGGAGAAAGGTCTGGAGAACTTTGGAGAAAGACATGGAATTGTATCATTTGGACAAGAATCAGAGATAGAAGTTTGAGAGAGAGACAGGAATTTTCTTCAGGCTTTGAGGAAGAACTAAAAAATGAATTAAACTAAAACTTTTGGGTTAAGCATCCCTGGCTAAGGAGGAGGAGGAGATTGTGGCCAGAAATGGTGAATTCCATGTTTGGAAAAAAACAACGGACACACAGAGCTCACCGAGTGTAGCTGAGCAGCCTGATCAGGTGGGAGGTGGAATTTCTGGTGGGAGGAGGAATTTCTGCTGGAAGCCCATGGAATCCTGGAATGGTTTGGGTGGGAAGGGGCCTCAAAGTCCACCCAGAGCCACCCCTGCCATGGCGAGGCCGGGTTGGACAGGGTTGGGAAGCTGGAAAGTGTCACCAGACAGGCTTGAAGGTCCCACCCCAACCATTCCATGACTCCACAGTTCTCATCCCAGGGAACCTCTCCAAAACCCAAAAGCTGATGAGAAAACCCTTCCCTGCTCCGACACCGACCCAGATTTGGGTGTTTGGGATGGAAAATCCTCCCTGAGATCCTGTGCTCGCAGTTATGATGGACAACTCCCGTAAATTCCCAGTTCCCAACCTCTCCCTGAGCTGCTTGGTGTCCCCACAGCCAGAGGGAAGGGGCTGGCTCCAGCCCCCAGCATTCCCGAGCCACCTCAAGGCTGGGAATGCCACTCCCAGCTGGCAGCAGGGGAGGGAAAAGGGAGTTAATGAGCAGAGCTTTAATCAGTGGAGCTTGGTGTAATGAGGAACGGAGCCTCTGGAACAGGGAATGACAGCCCAGCGCTCCCTGAGCTCCTCTTTCCCATGGGAATGAAGTTCTGGGGTCTTGGAGGGGAAGGAAAAACCCTTCAAATCCGAGATTAAGGATTGTGGACGCAAATCCAGCTTTTCCCCTGTGTTTGTCACCATTCAGGAACACCGGAGCAGAGGAGATCCAAGGGAAGGGTCAGAACAGCTGGAATACGGAGGAGAAACCCCATTAACCCCATTAACATTGCTCATAAATTTGCACAAAGCCAGGCTTTGTTAAGCCAGGTTTAATTCCAGTGCCTGGCGGATAAAAACAAACCCACCCAGAATTCCAAGGGTTTATTTCCAGTTCATTCCAAGGGTTCAGCCAGGAGTTCTCAGAGCACTTTTTCCAGGCAAATCCTGGAAAAATTCCTCACCAATTTTACTCCAACCCCCACCCCAGCTCCAGAGGCTTCCCCAGCCCCGAACCCCTGAGATTTCCATGGATGTTCCCAGCTGAGGGATGTGAGGGTTTTGCTTTCTTGGGGTCAAAGCTCCAAACTGGAACAACTTCAACCCTTTTTATCCTCAGTGAGTCCCCACTTCGTCATCCCCTGCCTTCTTTTGGGTATTAAACCCCAAATTTCTGAATTTTTACCCCCCTGACAAGGAGTCCCAGGACTCCAACCTTTCCTTGGACATTCCAGGGATCCAGAGCCACAGCTGCTCTGGGAATTCCATTCCAGCCAGGAATTCCTTCCCCATATCCCATCCATCCCTGCCCTGTGGCAGTGGGATCCATTCCCTGTGTCATGTCCCTCCATCCCTTCTAATCAGGACTACTCTGAAATGTATCCTCTGTTTTAAAGTTTATTTTTGTATTTTAAACCAATTTAAATCAGGACTGGATCCTTCCCATTCCTTGTGACTTAAACAAATCCCTGTTTTTAAGATCCCAATCACTCGGTGCTTGCAGAAATTACAAATAATTCAAATTATCTCCCCCTTCCTGAGCTGAAGCAAAGCTCAAACCCAACCTAAGATCATTTTTTTTTCACATGGGGAAACTCTTCTTGCCATTAAGGACAAAATATTCCAGCATGGGAATCAGCCCTGGGAATGAATAATGGAATTTTACAGATCCTCATGACTTTACACCAAGAGGAAAAGGACGGAGAAGGGATAAAACATGAATATAAACTCAGTTATTAATATGGAATTATGGAGAGGGAATAAAACAAAGCACAAAGAGGGAGGGCAGGAATTACTGGAAATCCAGCGCTCGCTTCCCTGTGTTTTCCCCAGGTTAATTCCCGAGTGGAACGGAGTCCGACAAGCGCAATTAAGAGCCGTTAATTTGGGCATTTTAATCAGCATCCAGAGGCTGTGCCAGGCCCTGGGAGAGCCATGGAAAAGCTGGGCCCTGCTGTGAATGTTCATTTTCCTGAGCACCTCCCTGCTCTGAGGGATTCCCAAAGTCAGGAACGTTCCATTTGGTTTCCTCCTCTCGTTATCCCAAGCAAGCACCGTTATCCGCTGAGCACCGCTGATTCCCAAATCCATCGAAAACTGAGTTTCCTTGACCGTCTCAAAACAGGATTTTGGGAATTATTTGAATATTTTGATTTATTTTAAAATAGCTAGATTGCTCTGGAAGACAAATCTGCCCCAGCTTTCACCCAGATTTGGAGAGATTTTCCATTTGGAACCCGAAAATCCTGGAATGGTTTGTGTGGGAAGGGACCAAAGCTCATCCCATCCCCTATCCCAGGGTGCTCCAAACCCATTCCAGCCTGGCCTTGGGCATTTCCAGGGATGGAAAATCCACAGCCTCTCTCCTTTTTGGGACAGCTGGATTGCTCTGGGAAAGGAACCCCGCAGAGCATTTCCATAAATTTATAGGGATTTTCCATCCCGTTTCCTTGTTCCCTTTCCCACCTGTGGCAGCAAAATCTGGGATTTATTCCCATTCCGACCTCCTCTCCTGCAGAGTCAGGAAAACACGGAGCAGCCCAGGCTTATTTTAACCAAACCCAACCAGGGACAAACCGAAACCCGAGGAATTGATCCTTGGAATTATCCAGGAGCCATCCTGGAGAGCTCTGGGAAGCTCCAACGGGATTAATAAACGCAGCCTGATAAGGCCAAAAGGAATGAGAGGAGCAGGTGAATCAATTAAGGTTTTTTTTCCATGGGTATTAAAAGATCAAGGAGGACGTTAAAATCCGTGTGAGAGCCTTAAAATGAGACTAATGAAGGATTACTAACGAGCCTCCCTCTGGAAGCTCTGACAGCTCCGAAGGAAAAGCTGCATTATTCCCTCCCACGCTGGGGAATGGGATCCACGGGGGTGACAGGAACGTGGAACACGTGAAATTGGCTGTTTATGGATTGAGGGTTCCAAAAGAGGCACTGAATTCTTGGAGTTTTGGGATTATTCCAGGTAGAATCTGTTCCCAGCTTTGCTGCCCACCGAAAGCTCCGAGCAGGAATTTCAGGGGTGAATAATAAAATAATAATGACTCTGCACCCAGAGTTTCCAGCAGTACTCGGTGTCCTTTTCCAGCTTTCCCGGATCCCGTGGTCCCACTCCAATCTGGTTTCCTCCCATCTGCTCTGCTCACCCATCCCCCTCTCTTTGGGTACTAATACCCAATAATTAGGGGGAAAAAAAAAAATCACTCTGAAAACCAAGCAGGTGCTCCATGTTCAGTTCTTCACCAAAAAAAAAATCACTGCTCAAAGCTAAATTCAGCCTTTTTTCCACTGTAACACACCGAACTTCCCATGATTTCCTTGCTTTTATGGAAAAGGTGCTAAAAATCTACATTTTTGGGCAGATTTTGGGATGAAAACGGCCAAAAAGTGCTGACGCCACCACCTCAAAGCCCTCCAGGAAAACTCCAGGGAAAAGTTCCCAGCTCCTCCAGTCTGCCCAGTGAAGAATTTTTGGGTGTTCCCGATCTGATTTAGTCAAAATTAAACCAAAATCATAATTTGCTGACCAGGCTGGTCCTGAACGCCTCAGCGGGGGCAGAGAGGAAATCTTGAGATCCCTGAGGAGTTCTGGGAGACAACCCCAGCCCCCGCTGGAATGTGCAGGGTTTATAAAAAGCAGGGATTGGGAACAGCGCACACTGAAATGGGAATAATTAACACGCATTAATTAACACGGCATTAGTCACATTCTGCTGGAGAAGGGGCCGGTAGCCGGAATATCTTGGAAAAATCCAACCCAGCTGCTGTTTTATCTGGGAATCGTCTGGGTTCTTGTCTTTAAAAAGAAATTGGTTTTATGGGTTTGTGTCTTGCCCAAACCTGAGTTATTTGTGGGCTTTTAGAAGTCAGGGATTTGTCATCCATGAAATGGGTGACTCAGGATCATGGAATAATTCAAAGGATTTGCTTGGGGTAAACGGGGATGGGAAGGAGCAGGGAATGGGTTGGGTGGGAAGGGACCTCAAAGATCAGCCAGGGCCAGCCCTGCCATGGCAGGGACACCTCACACTGTCCCAGGCTGCTCCAAGCTGGCCTTGGACATTCCAGGGATCCAGGGGCTGCTCTGGGAATTCCAGTCCAGCCAGGAATTCCTTCCCAAGATCCCATCCATCCCTGCCCTCTGACAGTGGAAGCCATTCCCTGTGTCCTGTCCCTCCAGGGCTTGTCCCCAGTCCCTCTCCTGGAAGCTCTCCCTGGATCCTTCCCTTCTCCAGGAGAACATTCCCAGCTCTCCCAGCCTGGCAGCAGCTCCGTGGATTCCTCTGGACTCTCCCCAGCAGCTCCAGGTCCCTGTCCCAGGGCTGTTCTCCATCCCTCCACGCCCCAGCCTGGATCTGGGGCTGGAATTGCCCATCCCAGGCACAGGATTTGTCCCTGGCCTTGCTGATCCTCACGAGCTTTGCACAGAGCCCCCTCCCCAGCCCAGCGCATTTTTCATTCCGGAACTTTCAGAGTTTTCCTTTTCCAGCGCTTCTGGCACTTTTTAAAGCTTTCCTTTTAAAAATCCTAATGGATTTTCTCCTCGGAAATCCAAATGGATTCTCCCAAAGGCTCCACAGGCAGCATCGCTCCCTCCAGGTCCCCTCTTCTCCTCGTTTCAGCTTCCCCACGCAGAGGCAATAAAATAATCATTTCCAAGGAAGAGAAAAGCTGGAGCCTTTGGAATTCGCAGGAGGATCCGTGCCCTTCGGAAAAGGGAACTCCAGAGCCGGGCCTGCCCTCAGCACCACTCCCAAGAGATTGGAAAACGGGATTTCCTGAGCGAGGCAGGAGGAAAAATGGAAAAGAGCAACTTGAGAGCCCCGAATTTCTAAGGAGCAGCAGATTTAATGCAGAAATGTCCTCGCATTTCAAGGAAACCCAGGATCCATTTCCAGCCCTCTGCTACACACAGGGATAATTTCCATTATCCCAGGTTGCTCCAAGCCCTGTCCAACCTGTCCTGGGATGCTTTTGGATTTTATATCGGATGAAATCTGAGTTCAACACCGCTCCTGGACTCTCTTCTTCCATTTCCAGCAGGAATTGTCCTGGCACAGGGATTCCCTCATCCCACCCCAGCTCTTGGCTGTGCACTGGGAGCAGCATCAGGAGCTGGGAAATTTCTGCCAAGAAGAGTAAAATGAGAATTTTCAGCTTGGTCAAGATCATGTTTTGGTTCTGGGGATGAAAAGCAATTTTTTTTGAACAGAAAACCCCAAAATAATAATAATAATAATAAAAAAGAAATCCTGCCTGGAGTAGCCAGATTTTTACAGGCAGTTTTTTTTTTACTGTTAAATGCTTCTAAAATATAAAATTATGGTAATTTCCCCGGGCACTCGCTTCAAAGCATCCCTACACAATGCACAATTTAAATAAATAGAAAATTCCAACAAACCCTCTGATAAAGGAGCGGGAGCCAAGGAAAAGGGGGATTCCTCAGTCTCCTCCTGGCAAAAAGCAGGAACCTGTTCTAAAGGCGAGATGTTGGCGTTGCATCCACATTCCCAAAATTAATTTGGGGGAGGAGAGGAAGGTCAAGGCAACCAAATCATGTTAATGGCAATTATTTCATTCTCAGCCATCCAAGCTTTTGATTTTTGTTTTCCTCATGCCCTCAGAGTCACTGGCAGGTCAGAAAATATTTCAGTTAATGAGATTAGAGCAGCCCCAACCCATTCCTGTTCCTTCCCTTTGCCAACATCCTCAGCCCGAGGATTTTTTACGTGCTTGGGGCAGCTGAAATAATTCAATCACCGCTATGAATGTCATTAAGTTAATATCAAACTTAAAATCAAACTGGTTTTAGAGAAAGAAATTGGGTGTACTGGTGAAACATGGCCTGTGCAGGTGTTGAATTGAAGAGAATTTCTCGAAGTATTCTTAATATGACACAGAAAACAGGGAATGTAGTGAGGGAAAGGATCCCAAAGCTCTCCCTTCATCCCAAAACTCTCCATCCCAAAGCTTTCCCTCCATCCCAAAGCTTTCCCTCCATCCCAAAGCTTTCTCTCCATCCCAAAACTCTCCCTCCATCCCAAAGCTTTCTCTCCATCCCAAAACTCTTCCTTCATCCCAAAGTTCTCCCTCCATACCAAAACTCTCTCTCCATCCCAAAACTCTCCCTCCATCCCAAAACTCTCTCTCCATCCCAAAACTCTCCCTCCATCCCAAAACTCTTCCTCCATCCCAAAGTTCTCCCTCCATCCTAAAGCTCTCCCTCCATCCCAAAACTCTCCCTCCATCCCAAAGCTCTCCCTC
>NC_031773.1:335428-339557 GCF_001522545.3 Parus major
TCCCTCCATCCCAAAGCTCTCCCTCGACTCCTTGGGCCAGAAGGGTTCTGGGAATAAAGTTATGGATGGATACAGTGGAAAAAGTGGAAAATCAGGCTGGAAGTCCACCCCAACCCATCCCAAGCACCTGGAGGAAGAAGGATTGATGGCACAGGGATCGTTCCATCCAATCCCTGGAGCTGCCAATCCCATGGATCACGAAGGTTTTGCTCTGTGGCTCACGGGGACGACCCCTAAAACCTCTCCAGTGACGGGAGGAAAACCCCCAAGGGATGCTCTCGTCATTCCCTGCAGGCCTTGGCTCTTCCCAAATCTGGGAATATCCCTGAGCCGGGCTCTGAGCAGCCTCGAGTTGGTAATTAGCATCCCACAGCATTAATTAACTGAGCTCCGGGCGTGCCGATAACGATGGCTGGGTTTCCCTGAATGTCAGCTCTGGTTCCAGCCTCTTCCCAAGCACGGGAATTTTGCCTTTGGCACCAGGGCTGGCTCCCAGAGCGGGTCTGGGATTGTGGGGTGTGGGAGCGGGGCTGGACCCCAACGAGGGTCTCCTGGATTTTCTGATACGAGGATTCCACAGCAGCAAATCCCTGCGGGTGTTCCCTGGAGAATCTGGGATAATTCAGCCCGGGAAAAGTGGGATCTGCCCCGGGATCGGGGCCAGGGGAGCTCTGCTGGGATCAGGGCAGGGATTGGGAATGTCCTTCTGGTTCTGCCCAGCTCCTGCCAGGAGCCAGCGGGGATTGGGATCTGCTCCAGGGAATGAGCCCTGGGAAAAGAGGGAGCGATCTCAGCCTGGCCCAGGGGAGGCTGGGATTGGATATTCGGGATAATTTCTCCAGGGAAAAGGTGATCAGGCCTTGGAAGGAGCTGCCCAGGGAGGTTTGGAGTCGCCATCCCTGGAGGAATCCAAGGAATTCCTGGATGTGGCATTCAGGGCTCTGGTGAGGATCAGGCACAGCTTGGACTCGGTGTTGAAATTCTTTCCCGACCTCAATAATTTGGGAATTCTGTGTTCATACCCCCACGAGAATTCCCAGCACATCCAGTTATCCAGGGAATGAGCCCTGGGAAAAGAGTGAACAGCCTCAGCCTGGCCCAGGGGAGGTTGGGATTGGATAGTCGGGATAATTTCTTGGGATTTCAAAGCCACCTGGATGTGGCACTTGGGGACATGGGGCAGCGGTGGCCTTGGCAGTGCTGGGAATGACTGAGAGCTCCAAGGGCTTTTCCAGCCTTGATTCCATGATTTCCAGATGATCCTGCTGTCACCTGTTAGCATCTCTCCATCTCCATCACTTCCTTCACCACCAAACTTTGGGAACCCCCAGCCCATTCCCAAACTTTCCTCCCGCTCCCAACTCCCACACGCTGAATTTGGGAAATTCCAACCTTTAAAACACACATTAAAAAAAAAATTTAAAAATCTCAAAATACCCCTAAAAGGATCAAAAAAGCTCCTCTTGAAGTTTTTTCCCACCCACAGCCAACGGGGTGAGCCTGAATCTTTGCGGGATTTCCTGCCCACGGTGCCAGTGTGTGTTTAGGGATTATTCCGTTTATTTAAAGGATTCCAAACACCAGCTTTTCTCACAGAGCTTAAGCCTTTCCTCCTCTGATTTCTCCAACTTAAATTCCGGTGCTGTGCAAGGCAAATCATCTCATTCCTAAGTTTTTCCAGCAAAATTTGGGTGTTTTTTGCCTTTCCACGAACATCCTCATGCCACAACAACTTCCCCTTGCAGAGCTGAGAGTCCTTAAAGGGTTCAGTAATTCCTCTGTAGATAAATTACTTTGTAAAGACAAAAGAATTCCTGCTCTTTTCCGTGTTTTCCCCATTCCAAGACAAAATCATGGAATGGTTTGGGTGGGAAGGGACCTTAAATTTGGATTTTTTTTTTTCTCTCCCACTCCCGCCATGAGCAGGGACACATTTCCCTATCCCAGGGTGCTCCAACCTGGCCTGGGACACTTCCAGGGATGGAGAATCCACAATTTTCCTGGGAAAAAAGGTTCCTGGGAATGCAGGGAAGAGAAAAGAACATCTGAAAACCACCCAGAGCTTCACATGAGATGGACTTAGAGAGAATGAAAGGACAGATAAAAACCAAAAATAAACCCAAATTATTAAATTATAATTATTTATATCGCTGACCTTTCTGCCTCATCCCCACGTTGACTCCTCACTCCCCTGCACCAACAAAGATTTTGACTTTCAGTGCTTTTGGGGAAAAAAAATAAAAAGAAAAGGGCAAAATCTCATTAAAAAGATGAATTCCTGCCTAATTAACCTGAGGTTTGTGCTGCATCTTTGATGAATTTGAGTGTTGAACTCTGCTGGTGCTGCCCAGCCCAAACCACGCCCTCCACGTGCGGTTTTTTGACGGCCACAAAACCTTTCCCAGCGTTTTTTGAGGGAGAAATTTGGTTTAAAAGCTTTGTTGTTGTTGCAGGGTGCGGGAACTGGAGGCAGCTTTGGTAAAACTGAGTTTAAGGAGGGTTTCAGCTCTGAAATGACAGAAATTCAGTGTGCAAACAGCAACTGCTGCTGGAATAGTAAAACTGAGGAGAAATGCACAGTTCCTCCCTCCAAAAACGGCTCCTCGGCACCAGGAGAACGTTCCTGGCACGCTCCAGGTGGGATCACGCTGGAAAAGCTGAGCACAAAGCTCCAAAATTCCCCAAAATTGGGTTTTTCTGCCAAAAAGATAAGAGAAAATCTGCCTCTCTCTGCCTGTGACAGAAATCTGCTGGAATCTGAGGTTTCCTCTCTGTTTTCCCTTCAGGTTTCACTTTTTTTTTAGGATTTTGCCAATTTATCAGCTGGGGGAAAGGAAAAGGGAAAGGGAAAGGGAAAGGGAAAGGGAAAGGGAAAGGGAAAGGGAAAGGAAGGGAAGGAAAAAGAAAAAGAAAAGAAAAAGAAAAGAAAAAGAAAAGAAAAAGAAAAGAAAAAGAAAAGAAATTAAAAAAACCCCAAAACCCTCCTGGCCCAAAGATCTGAAATCCAGGGGATGTCTTTGTTCTGCTTGGATTTTATCAACTAAAAATGAAATAATTCTTCTGCAATTCCTGCTTTTCTCATGGATCCAGTCTGCTGGAAGGGAATTTTCCATGGATTTCATGGTTTCCTCACTGCCAGCTCAGGATGGGCAATTTTGGGGTGACAAGAGCTGTTTTAGGAGACTGCTCCCAACATCGTGTGAAGGCTCAGGGAAGAGGGAAAATTTGGGAATGGTTTGGGTGGGAATGACCTCAAAGCCCATCTGGGGACACCTTCCATTATCCCAAGTTTTTCCCAGCTTATCCTTGGGCAATTCCAGGATCCAGGGGTGGCCACAGCATCGCTGGGAATTCCATTCCAGCCAGGAATTCCTTCTCAAATCCCATCTTCTTCCATCTCCAACACCATCATTCCCTCCATCCCCTCAATGGTTTTATCCTGAATTTGGCTGTGGAAATCCCATTTTTCCCTTTCCTGAGCAGCACAAACCAGATCTGAGGTGGGTTTTTTGTTGCTCTTTGTTTGGTTATTTTGGGTTTTGTATTTTTTTGGAAATGTGGGTATTTCCAGACACTGGAATTTCCAGGATTTGCCACTCCAAACTGGAATAAACACATAATAAAAAAAGGAGGAAGCAGTTTCTGTGATCGTCAGCAGCATCCACAAATAAAATATTCCCTTTGCTCCTCCTCGTTCCTTTAATAAAATCTTAATTACCCCGGAGGCTTTGATGGCTTCAATTAACGCAACACCACATTTTAAATTTTTATTTTTATTTTTAAAGCCTAAAAAGATCCAATTGGGCAAAAAATCCTTCTGCAACCACGTCCTTTTACGGTTTATTATCTGAAGCCGCCGCAAGTGCGGAGCAGCGGGAGCGTTTCTCAGCCTGGAAAATCCCGTGGGAAGTACAGGCCGGCTCCTTTCCTAATTGGAAAATGATTTATGTCCCCTCTGAGGGGAAGGAGAGACATTTCTGCCGCTCCTCGCAGCCAAAACCCAGCGGTGATTGATGATCAGAACCCGGATGTGCAAATGAAGCCGAGCAGGAGCTGTGGAGATCCAGGGGGTGGATGATGGATGGATGATGGATGATGGATGGATGGATGGATGGATGATGGATGGATG
>NC_031773.1:340392-353189 GCF_001522545.3 Parus major
GAGGTGGAGGATGAGGAAAACGGGGTCGTTCTCCGCCTTTTCGGGGTTTAAATCGCAGCTGGGTTAGGAGCGCGGCGCGGTGGCGATTCCCGCTCGGAGCCTTTGGATGAGGGAGCCGCGCAAGGATCCATTTCCTGCCGCGGGAATTCCATCTTCTGCCCGAAAATTCCGTTTCTTGCGACAAAATTACACCTCCCGATTTGAAATTCTATCCCTCGTGATAAAACTCCCGTTTTTCCACATCAAAATTCTGTATTCCGACGCAAAATTCCATTTCCCAGCAGAAAATTCCACCTTCCACGGCAAAGTTCCATTTCCCATGATAAATTTCCATTTCTGACAATAAATTTCTATTTTCCACGATGAAATTCCATCTCCCATCACAAAATTCCATCTTCCATGAAAAAAATTCCATTCTCCACTACAGAATCCCATCTTCCACAGCAAAATTCCATTTCCTAACTACAAAATTCCGTCTTCCTTGAGAAAATTCCATTTCTGACGACAAAATTCTGTTTTCCATGAGAAAATTCCATTTTCCATGAGAAAATTCCACTTCCCAAGACAAAATGCCATCTCCTGCGATAAAACTCGGTTTTCCACATCAAAATTCTCTCTTCCACCACCAAAATTCCAACTTCCAGGACAAAGTTCCACCTTCCACAGCAAAATTCCATTTTCCACCACAAAATTCCATTTCCCATGACAAATTTCCATTTTCCACGATGAAATCCCACCTTCCACCACAGAACCTCCATTTTCCACCACCAAACTACATCTTCCCTCACAAAAATTCCATCTTCCAGGGCAAAATTCCATTTTCCAAGGCAGAATTCCATCTTCCACCCCAAATTTCCATTTCCCACCACAAAATTTCCATCTTCCATGGCAAAATTCCATTCTCCACGACAAAATTCCATCTTCCACAGCAAAATTCGACTTCCCGCCACAAAATTCCATCTTCCGCAGCAAAATTCCAAATTTTCCACCCCGAATTTCCGTTTCCCACCCCAAATTTCCATTCCCCACCACAAATTTCCACCTTCTACTTCTGTGCCCCTTCCTGACAAGGCCAAAACTAAAGAGGCCAGCGGGGGGGGGGAAAAAATGTAATTAAAAAAATTAAAAAGCAAAACCGGCTCTTTTGATGCTCGGTGCTCGCCGAGGGAAAACGAGGACACGCTTGATGAGGATGATTAATTTGCTGGAGAATGATTTGGTTGATATTTGCCATAAATTGGCCAGGAATCAAAAAAAACAGGGAAAAGAAAACACTCGAGCCACACACAAATTACTGAGCCAGGAATGAGAATTCTCGCAGAATTTTGATGTGGAGGGTATTATTATTATTATTATTATTATTATTATTATTATTATTATTATTATTATTATTATTATCATTATTATTATTATTACTACTATTATTATTATTAAATTTATATTATTATAATTATATCTTATATAATTATTAAATAATAATAAATAATAAATTAATATAATTATATTAATGATAATGATGATAAAAATTAAAATAATAAAAATAAAAATAGAAATAAAAATAATAAAAAAAATAATAATAATAATAAACAAGGCTGGGAAATGAAGGCAGGGGGATACAGAGTCCAGGATCCCAAAATTCCATCCATGTTTTCCTCAGTGTTTCACTATAAAATAATGGAAATTATGGATGGAACAAGCAGGGACAAGACAAAAATACCAGCATGAAGTCAATTACTGAGGAATTCTCCATCCAACTGCTTCAGCCCCATCCCACAGACTCCAAATAAACCCAAAAGTTGGGCAGATTTTTTAATTAAGGTGGAATTAAAGCCAAGCTGAATTGCTCGAGGCGGCAGGAGAGCTGCTGGGTCAGAAAATTCCCAGGAGAGGGATCTGGGATGGAGGGACAGGAGGCAGGGAATGGCTTCAGACTGGAAGAAAGGGGAGATTTGGGTGGGATCTTGAGAAGGAATTCTTGGCTGGGATGGAATTCCCAGAGAAGCTGTGGTTGCCCCTGGATCCCTGGAAGTGTCCAAGGAAAGTCTGGAGGAACATGGGATAGTGGGAGGTGTTTAATTAATAAAGAAAGAAACAAACTCCAGCTTGGGAGTCCAAATAAATATAAATAAATAAAAATAAATCTTATTGTCTGTGCTGAAACCAATTGAAACAATCCTGTTTAAACCAGTGAAAACAACCCAGACCTTTTGGGTTTGGACACCTCAATCCCAAATATCCCAGCAAAGTCAGGACCCCAAAGCAGACAAAGCTCTGCACATCCAGCCCTAATTACCAAAACCTCAGGGAAATTTAAGTCCTGGCCTTAAATCAGACAGGAATTATTTGAAATCCCAAATATCAATATTAAACAACCTCCGTGCACCCAAGGCTACAGACAATAAATTGTTAAACAATAAATTGTTTAATCCCAGCTGTGAAGTGATGATGAAAAGCTTTGTGGCGCTAAAAAAAGCTAAAATTTGAATTTTTTCCTGGCTGCCAGAGCAGGATGAGGCAACTCTGCTGAGTTTGGTGTTAGAGAGGGGGTGGGTTTGGACAATCTCAATTTGTTTTATGTGGGGAAAATGGAGAAAAGGGATAAAAGCAGGGAAAGTTCGAGACAAACGGGGTCAAAACCTTCAGTGACTGACAGATTTCCACTCAAGGTGTTTAATCCCTTCAAGGTGGTTTTTTGGCTCATGTTCTCTCCATTTTATTTGGTTCTGGAGTTGATCCTCTCCCATTTTCTTTCCCTCTGCTCTGAAATTCCTCAGGGACTGAACGCCGACGGTGAAGTTTGGCAGAGCAGGAACTCTGTGCGCTAAAAACCAGCCCAGAACTGAGGCAAGGCTGAACCTCTCAGAAAACGCTGAACTTCTCAAGTCTGGAAAGCGAAGGTGTTTTTTTTTTCTCATTTTGACACAACCCAAACCCAGATTTGTCCAAAATTTGCCATCCTGGTTTGGAAGAGAGATGGGTTTTTAATTTGCCGACAGTCACGGTGAGGAAATCCCAAAGGTTGGTGTCACCCAAGGTGAGGACGGCAGAAAATCCAGAGTGTGGATGAAGCTGTGGGGATGCTCCAGCCAATCCAGAGGTTCTGTGGCACCAGGAGAAGAGGAGGAAAAGGAATTGTGGAGGATCCAGCAGATCCTCTGTGATCCTGCTCCATCCCCACCAAGCCTCCAACATTTTTTCCAAGGGTAACTTGGGAAATTTAGGAGAAACGAAGGAACGGCCTCAAGCTGAGCCAGCAGGAATTTCAGCAGGAATTCCAGCAGGAATTTCCTCATGGAAAGGGATGTTAAACACGGGAAGGGAGGTTTGGAGTGCCCATCCTGGAGGTGTCCAAGGAATTCCCAGATGTGGCACTCTGGATGGGCTTTCCCAACCCCATAAATCCTGGGAATCCCAAACGAGGAAGGGATGGAGCCACACAAGGAGCAGGGAGATGCCTCCAGGCTGGGGATGACTGGGACAGCGGTCATTTGGTCATTTGGTCATTCCAGCCCCATTCTGCCCGGCCTGTGTGCCCCACCATTTCCACAGCCAACACCTGGAGCGCCCCAGCAGCTCCCCGAGCGCAGATAAAATGAAATTATAATTTAATAATTTAATAATAATACAATTAAGGGTAATTAAATACACTGAGCTTGGAGCTGGAGCAGCAAAGGGATCCCCTTTTGCTGAGACTCCAGACAGGGATGGACAGGCCAAGGCAGTTGTGTCTAAAAATGATTCACAAAGAAAGAGAAAGCTTCTCTAGCAGAGAAACAGAGGGGCTTAGCTCTTGTCATATCAAAAACAATTTAAAAATATTAAATTAAAAATCCCCTGACTTCCTCCCAAATCCAGGCAGAAACCACCAAAAGGGCAGAATTCACCTGATCTCCAAGGTAAGGCCGTTTGATTTATGGTATTTTGGGAAGGAATTCCTGGCTGAGAGGGTGGGGATGGAATTCCCAGAGAAGCTGTGGCTGCCTCTGGATCCCTGGAATGTCCAAGGCCAGGCTGGAGCAGTCTGGGACAGTGGGAGGTGTCCCTGTCATGGTGGGGTTTGGAACTGGATGGGCTTTGAGGTCCTTCCCACCCAAACCATCCCACGATTCTGCGTTTGATACAACCCCCAACACCTTTCACCTGCTGGATAAAGGCCAAAATTCCCGATGTTTCCAAGAGTTCTGGATTTGGGAGCACCTGAATTGCACACCCTGGAGGTTGGGGCAGAGCTGCAGCCCAGCCCCGGGAGCAAAGTGTCCCTTTAATCGCGGCCAGCAGCGCTAATTCCCCGCTGCTGCACACAAACAACAGAGGGCAGGACACAAAGAACAAATAAACACCAGAAAAAAAGCAGCTCAGAGGCTCCACGGAACAACGAGGGCTTTGTCCGGGCTGGGATTTGGCCAGGAAGCTCCACAGGTCTGCACACACCTACTCAGTTCTCCTCAAGTAACCCAAGCAAGAGAATCTAAAAATCCCACCCAAAATCACTTGATGAATCAGCCTGAGCATCACAATCCAAACTCCAGCTCCAAACTGGGTTTTTGTTGGAATTTTCACGGGGCTGACCCAAGCAGCAGCTTCCTCACGCTCTGGAATCACCGTCTCAGCAGTTCCCTTGTCTCCAGAATCGGGTGAGACACCCAAAAATGTATCACAACCAGCACTTAAAAATGCTTTACATGTTCAGGCAGCCCCGTGACTCATCTGTGGTCATTCTGCTGCAGAGAAAGCAGAAAATGTTTCAGCTTATTTATAATAAATATAAAAGAAAAAAAAAAAAAAAAAGAATTAGAGAAGAATGAAGAGCAAAGTACAGAAAGTTCTTGGCACTCAGAGTTACCCAACAGCTTCTCTGCTGCGGTGAGCAGATAACCTAAGCCTCGTGCAGAATCCTTTCCTGGAATCACCCAAAATAATTCTTCAGTCAGTGCTGCAAAGTGGATCTCAGAGGCTCTGCCCTGTCTCAAAGAACCCGACTCCACTTGAAGAGACTCCCACAAAAATGACATTTACAAGCAATGCACTGCGGAACTTCAGAGCTGGCGAATTCTGCCAGACTCTTTTATGGGTGTTTGAGTCATCACCAATTTTATTTGAGAGAAAAAAAAAAATAACTACTTTAAAACGAACTCAAAATCCTTTTTTTTTTTCATCTGGGGGCTGCTCTCTTTGAAAAGCTCAAAAGATATCCTGGAACAGCGTGAGCACAGCTGGGAGCAAACTCCCTCCACACCCAACTGCTCCTTCCCATCCTCTCAGGATCCATTCCCCCTTCCCCTGAACTCTTCAGATGTCCGGATATGAATCCTTGGGATTGCACTGGAGCAGGGTTTATAGGGGATGCTGGAAGAGTTTGGGTGTGGGAATGGCTGGCTGGTGTCCAAGCAGAGAAATCTGGAGCAGGGAATAATCCAGCAGGGAGCGTTTTGGGACCTAAGAGGGAGATGCCAGACAAAAAGCTCTCCTGGAACATCGAGTGGATGGTGATTTCATCTCTCCTGGAATTGCAAATGATCTTCAAACAGCACAGCACAAACATTGCCTGGGCTTGGGAATGAGGAAGGCGCAGGCAGCGCTGGGGGGATTTGCCCAAGGTCACCCTAAAACCACGCCCAGCCCTGGTCGGGCACAGGAGGATTTTCTGTTCCTCACTTCCCTGTTCCTAACGCTCTTCCACCCCACAGATGAGTGGGTGCCTGTGTTGGAAGGGACCCCAGAGCCCCTCCAGGGACACCTCCCACTGTCCCAGGCTGCTCCCAGCCCCATCCAGCCTGGCCTAGGGCACTGCCAGGGATGCAGAGTCCAGAACCTCCCTGGGAAGCAGCCCCTGGGAGGTTTCCGTGCTGAGGAGCGGATCCAAGACCCTTCCTGAACAATCAGAGTTGGTGTCTCCTGGGTTTTCCCTCTGCTCTTTGGGTGAGATTTGGGCTGGCACATCCATGATGGAGCCCAGACCACAACAGCTCCAGCTTTCCACGAGTCCACCAAACGCACGGCAACAAAAAACCCTTCAGTGCCGTGTTTGAGCCAGAAAAGCAGAAACTCAAATGGTTTTCTGCTGTCAGGAACTGACATTCAGCCCTTCTGATGCTGATGAAGAACAAACTATCCCAGACCCTTCACACGGACATCAACCAGCTCTGGGTTTTGCTGCTTCTCCTGGGATCAGCGACCTGCTCCGGCTCCCAGCGCTTCCCTGTCTGCAGTCCCCTGGAACTTTCCAAACCCTGTGGGTTCGTGCAAGCCCTGATCTGCAGCTGGGCCTTCTCCCCACAGCGCCTCAGGGCTCCCTTCCATGCCCTGACTTTTGTTCCGTAGCCACAGGAGCAATCCCCAACGCCGGGAGCGCACGCGGCGCCCCGTGACGCCGCCAGTTTTGGCTCTCGTGTTTTCCAGATTCTGCGCTGCTTTAGCGCCTAACTCTGAGCTTCACAAAGTGTCAGCGAGTTCTCCTCGCAGCTCAGACACAACAATCAAACAGATTTTCAAGGTACAACAAATTGTCAGACACAACAATCCTGTCCCAGCCCCAGAACCAAGGAGTTGATGCAGCTTCGGGCACAGAAAGTTTAACCAGCAGCGAATTGATGGAGCAGTCTGGGATGATGGGGATTCATTAACTGAAGCTGTAATTGGACAATTAACCCTGATATGGAAATGGACCAGAAGTTATAAAAGTGTGAAATTCCTGACTCAGAGTCCACCTTGGGTGGAGCCTTGGCCGCACTCCTGCACTGCCCAAGGTGCCTCCTTTAATAAATCCCAATTTTATTCCTTTAACTCTGTCACAGCACCAGGTGATAAAATAAACACCCATTTTATTCTCTTAATCAGCCTCTGCTCCAGGGAGCCTCTCACAGCACCAGGTGATAAAATAAACACCCATTTTATTCTCTTAATCTCATCCAGCCTCTGCTCCAGGGAGCCTCCCCACCACAGCTCCCCAAACCCCAGGAGCAGACACTCAGCCTTGGAAGCTCCAGGCTCTGTTTGCATTTCCAAGGAGTCTTTTGGCTCCTCTCCCGATTTTCCTGCTCCAAGCTTCCACAGCCCTGCTCCAAGGTGCCTCTCGGACACTCAAGCTCCCCGTGTCTCGGGATTTGTGGCCTGGAGACCACTCAGGTGTGACGGGAAGACTGCAGAAGCTCCCATGGAAACTCCCATTTCCATGGGAAATGCTGTCGATGACTCAGTGGTGAGGCTCCATTTCTAAAACTCCATGAAAGCATTAAATATTTTATATTTCCTTCACAACTTTCAAAAAGTTTTTGCTCCTTCAGTGTGTCCATCAAAATCCCATCCCACAGCTGGGCTTGGAATTGGAGATCTTTAAGGTCCCTTCCAGCCCAATCTTATGGTTGTATAAAACAAACAAATCTACAAACCACGCTGATTTCCTCTCTGCTGTGTTCTGTTCCAAATCCTCGCTGCTGAGGGCGCCCCAGGGCTCCATCCCAACCCCTTTTCCTCATCACACAACCCCAAAACTCTGGGAACAGCCTTCCCTTCCCAGATGGCTTCCCTGAACCTCTCCTCTACCTCAACATCAGAATTTCCAGCCAGATTCAAAACTGGTTTTGACTTTTTTTTTGTATTTTTTTCTCCTTTTCTTTTTCCTCCTACTCCATATCAATTTGGACCAGGTTCAGTTTAAACATTCTGGGCTCCAGTCTGTAGGAAAGGTATTTACAAAATAAAAGGGGTGAAGCCTTTCCCAGGGGTGGAGGTTTTGTTACCGTGCCCTTATGGATTCTTTTTGTCCACCAGGAACAGAAATTCCAAGAGAAAACACACGAACATCATCTCCTATTCCACAATTAGGAAAAAAACCCAAAACAACAAAAGCAATTATTTTTCCCCTTTTTCTTTTCCTACAGATGTTGACCAAAACAATTGATCAGTTTGAAAATCATCTGCAAAGCAGCTGTTCCACACATGGATGGACAATTTAAAATCCACCTGCCAGGAATATTAGTCAAAAAAAAAAAAGGAAGAATGAGCAGTTAAACACAGAGCTGATGAATGCATGAAATCTTATTTTTTTTTTTCACTCAAAAATAACACAGGGTGCACACAAACAACAGTTTTCTTACTAAAAATAAGATTTTCTTATCAAAAATAAAAAACCTTTTTTCTTATTAAAAATAAGAAAAAAAAGCCTTGTGTTTTAAAAGTGCCCCACAGCACGACAAGAGATTTGGTACTCCCAAAGCCTTCCTAAAAATCTGTATGACAAATTTTTCCACCCAGCTGTGATATTTAAGGATTTCTCCCCCATTATTCCTCTCTGAATCACGGAATCGTTATAAAATCACGGCTTGGGTTGAAAGGGATGTTAAAGCTCTCTCAGTTTGGTTTTTAAGGAATTCAGAGGACAGGAGGAGAGGGAACGGCCCGGAGGCTGGGCCAGGGAAGGCTCAGGGTGGACAGCAGCAGGAATTTCCCCATGGAAAAGGTTGTTAAACTTGGGAAGGGGCTGCCCAGGGAGGTTTGGAGCTCCCATGCCTGGAGGTGTCCAAGGAATTCCTGGATGTGGCACTTGGGGCCCAGCTGGGACTCTGGTGACCTTGGAGGGCTTTTCACACCTCATTAATTCTGGAATTCTGTGATTCTGTGCTGCCCCTCTGCTCTCCAGCCACACGCCACTTCCCAACCCCCCCAGGATAACAATCCCGAGCCTTTGGAGCTCTTACCAGAGCCAGGAGTTGGGATAAGGAGCTGGAATTACCGGGATTGGTTCCACCTGTGAGGAACCCAAAGGTTGCTCCGGGACATTGTCCCCACCACCCCTGGAATGTCACAGGAGGGAACACCCCGGAGCGATCCTGAGGGGGGGGGCATCGCTTTCCCGGGAAAAAGCAGCGGGATGGGAACGGGAACGGCGCCCAGAGGATTCAGAGGGTGGCACCACCACCCCTTCCTGCCATCCTGTGGGTTTTCCATGGGCAGGAATGAGGGGATGGAGCAGCCAGGAACACACGGGACACACCCAGAGCCTGGATCCCAAGGAAAATTCCCAAGGAGGAAGAGGGATCCCAAGGAAGAAGAGGGATCCCAAGGAAGAAGAGGGATCCCAAGGAAGAAGAGGGATCCCAAGGAAGAAGAGGGATCCCAAGGAAGGATCCAGAGAGCGGCACCGCCACCCCTTCCTCTCACCCTGTGGGTTTTCCATGAGTAGGAATTAGGGCTTGGAGCATCCAGGAACACACGGGACACACCCAGAGCCTGGATCCCAAGGAAGATTCCCAAGGAATATTCCCAAGGAAGCCCGATTTAATCAGCCTGGTTGCCACGGTGACTTTAATTCCATCAGCTGCTCCCAGTGTCTCCTGACTCCACACACCAATAATCAGGAATTTTGCATAACATCAGCACTGAAAAACACAATTTAAACCAACTCAAAGTCTGGATATTGAGGTCAAAAAAATTGGGAAAAAATAAAAAAAAGGGAAACACCTCCAAAAAATATCCCCAAAATCTCCCATTTTTATCCACACGGAAGCGCCGGATGAGCCTGAGCACAACCACAATTAAATATTGTTTTGCTGATGTGGTCATATCAAATGTGGTATTTTAAATTTTGAAATGACTCAAGTTTTATTTTAAAAGAAAAATAGGAAATCACACCACAATATCTTATCAAGCCAAAGGTGCAGGAAAAATTATTCCTGGGAGAGCAAAATATACGGAATATTAAACATGGAAAATTGGTTTATGAGGAGGAGGAGATTTCCAAGTTTCTTCCCTGCCCAAAAAATTCTTTGGAAAATATTCCTGTTTAAGGAGACAAAAACTCCCTGACATCGATTCCAGGCTTTTTTTTTTGGGAATTCTTCCCCAGGAATTCCGAAAGCAAAATTCCTCAAGACCAAAGTTTTCCACAGGCACCCATCCAGTGGTGAATTATTAGGACAAAATAAAATAAATTTAAAAATTATTTTTTATATTTATATTTTATATTAAAGCCAAATATTATTTTTTCTCCCTATTAAAAATATGAATTATTTAAATTTTCACTGAGTTATTTTCTCCTTCCTTCCCTTTGCCATCAAAGATCAATTTGTTCTGTTCATCTCAACATTATTTAAATGCATGAAAAAAAAAAATCAGAAATTGTGGGATTTGGAATTATTTTGTTGCTTGGTTATTTTCCTCTCTAGAGTGCTCAGAGTTTCTTCCCACCTAAAATTCCCTTTTGTCCCTACATTGTCACCTGTGAATATTCTGATTTTCCAGAGCAATCCAGCAGAGGTTATGGGTATTTATCTGATGGACTTTTATAGCTTTTTAAAAATTTTGGTAGTGATTTTTTTATTATTTTTACTGGTTTAAATTTAGGGTTTTTTGGTGTTATTAATTAATTTTTAAAATATTTTTTAGTTATTTCTATAGAGTATTGGTTATTATTTATGAATTTGTGTAGAGTTTTGGCTGACTTTTAGTAATGTTTAGGGATAACTGAATGGATTTGAGTTTATTATTAGTAGTAAATAATATTAAATAATAATAATAATTATTAAATAATAATAATAATATAAATAATTAGCATTATTAGTAGTAAATTGGTTTGATTCTTCTCCAGCAGAGCATTGTCCAAACAGCTGCAGCCAATGTCCCCAAATCCTGTCACTTGTCAGCATGAAATAAATGGATATTTCATTATCCACTTGTGGCTTCTCAGGCCTGAGTCCAGAAATTCAAAATTAAACCAAAATATGAATTTTTTGTGGTTTTACCTCGGTTCTGCACCTCCCTCAGAGGGCTCTGAGCACTTGGGGGAGGTTGAACAAATGGAGGGAGCACAGAAATATTTTCATTTTTATCCAAGAAAGCCAAGTCAGTCTCAGAGATTGCTAAAGCAAAAACACCCCCTGCACCTGAATCAAACCCTGCAGAGAATCCACCATTTTCTGAGTTATTTGAAGGCAAAAAGGGATTTTTGTTCTCAGCTTTTGAAATCTCCCAGAGTAACAGCAGAGAGGAAAAGCCGGCGAGGGATTTGGTACCGGCGGAGAGCAGAGAAAGCGCAGCAGATTTGAGAGAAAACCACTTCAATTAACACCAAACTCGACGGGAAAATGCTGAAAATCGCAGCTCAGAATGGCCAAGCTCGGGAGAAAATTCCAGAAAATTCCACATCAAATAAAAACCAGCACAGAAAAGGATCCAGGGTGAATTCCCCAGCTCCACAAAGTCCTGGAGAGCTCCAGCAGCGAGGGAACGTCCCTGGGAACAGGAAAAGATTTGCCCAAACTGGTCCTTGAGTTGTTTTTATGGGAATGAGCCATTCCCAGGATTTTTTTCTCAGGATTAAACATCCCTCAATCACCTCTGGGTGGGGTAAATTAGGAGTAAAACTTTGAAGGCACCCTCAAATTTCTCCTGTTTGTAAATAAAAAGTTTAATTCCTTTTAGGATCGAATCTGCCACGGGGTGCTTCGGGAATTCTTTGTATATAGTGAATTTTCCAGCTGATTTATTTTTCTCTTCTTTGTGAAAAATGCAACTAGCTGCCTATTTAAGGAGAAAAAAAATAAAAATAAATATATAAAATAATATATAAATAAAATAATTCCTATTAATTTATGTTAATATATAATTATATATTTCCATTTATTTATCTAAGCATACATAAATATTTATATATTTATAGGTTTATATATTTATACATAATCTATATATATCTATATATAAATATATAGATATATATTATTTATATATATAAATAATATATATCTATGTATTATTTATAACGATAAATAATATAAAATATAATAAATATTAAACTATTATAATTAAATAGATATAATTATAAATAATTATAATATTATAAATAAACATATAAATAGATAAATATTTATTTATATTTATACAAATATTAATATTTATATAAATACAAATACCATTCCACCCCTTCCACCCTGCAGCATCTTGAATTTTAGGAAAAAAGATTGGAAATTAGAGGAATATTAAAGCTGGGAAGCGTTCAGAACCCTGGAAATCTCTGAAAATGTCATTTATTTGCATTTCTGTTGGCCCCAGAATCTTCTGGAAAGTCACATGGAATCCTCAGCTTTCTGCCTGCACAGCCAGGACATCTGTGCATAAATCAACTATCACAAAAATATATTAAAAAAAAAAAAAAAAAAAAGAGATATTTCAATGTGTATTTACATAATTAGAAAAGTACATTTCCCAGCAATTATAACACAATACATTTCAAAAAACTCAAAAATTCAAGGCTCTCTCAGCAGCACAAATTGTACCAAAGCTGACAATTTATGCCAAATTCATCAGCTTCACACGGATTTTTTTTAAGGATAACAAATTCTGATCCATCTTGGAAAACTGGGTGATCTTGAAGATCTTTTCCTTAAAATCCCAAACCATTCCAGGATTTTATTGCAATTTAGATTGTTAATTTATGATAATTATTTGAATAAATAATTATATTATTATAATTATTATTATTACTATTTCCCTATGAAATATCTGGAAATATCTGAAGTTTTAAAGTTTCCAGCTCCAAGCTGAATTCCTGATCTAAGAAAAGTTTTTGGATGCAAAAAAACTCCTTGGACAACATTGGCCTTCCCAAATCTACCTGGAAACAAAAAATCCACATTTCCTAAATATGGAATATTTAATTTATTTAAATAAATTTATTTAATATTCAGCTATGAGGGCTGAAGTAGAAATTAATAAATTTAATTTATTTTATTTAATATTCAGCCCTGATCTGAGGCCTTAAGAGGAGAAAGGGTCAGATAAGAAATGCTCTCTGAAAGAAAAAA
>NC_031773.1:354020-355594 GCF_001522545.3 Parus major
AACAATTCTCCGCGTGCCACCTCCATCAGCTGCTCCTCTGCCTGGAAATTTCCACAATTTCCCATTCCCGAATTTTTCCATCCAGAAACTCCCTGAACAACCTCTGGATGAGCTCAAGGGAAGAGGAATCCTGGTTGGAATTGAGGCGTCGCGAGGGATTTTCTGCTGTCGGCGCAGGCCTGAGCACGGAGGAGTTCACGCCAGAAATATTTCAAGTTTATTTTAGTTTTCTCTCCTCTTTTTAGTTTTCACTCCTTCTTTTCCTCCCTGGCTGCTCATTCCAAGCCCCTGGAGTCTCACACCTCGGCTGGGACTCGCACAAACAGCCTCCGGCGTTTTTATTTCCGGGCTGGACCTCATTTCTCGAGATAAATAAATAAAAACAGAAATAAATAAAAATATAAAAATAAATTAATGAAAATATAAATAAATTAAAATATAAATAAATAAAAATATGAAGATAAATAAAGAAATAAAAATATAAAGAAAAGAAATACAATATAAAGAAATAAAAATATAAAGAAATAAAAATACAAAGAAATAAAAATATAAAGAAATAAAAATATAAATAAAAATTAAAATAAATAAAAATTAAAACTGTAAATAAAAATCTAAATAAATAAAAACCTAAATAAATAAAAAATAAAAATATAAAAAATTAGAAGAAATAAAAATAAAAATAAAAAAAATATAAATACATAAAATATATAGGAAAACTAAATAAAATAAAAAAATATAGGAAAACAAAAAGTGGGAATTTCCACGGGAAAAGCTTTCATCCTCTGCTGGGAACCAAGGTCAGAGACATCGTTTAGAGGAGCCACATGAGAGCCATTTACAGTCTGAGCAGAACAAAACCTCCCGTGGCAGCTCCATGGTCAGGTGATGCGAGCAGCAGGCATTTCTCACCATGGAATTCCCTCCAGCCGGGAATTTTGGGGATGTTTGGAAGCGAGCAGGGACGTGGTGGCTCCTCAGAGGTGACACGGTAACAAAACGCAGCGTTTGCTGCAACCCCCGGCGCTGCGGAGGCGAGCGGTGCCCACGGAATGAATCAACAGCTCCCGGAAAATCTTCCAACGCGAATCCTCGGATTTGGGCACGGAAAGGAGCGCAAGGAAACAGCTGGAAACAGCTGCAGGCAGCGGGGATGGGGAAAAAAATCACTTCTTGCTTTGTAGGGCGGTGTTGGATTAATGGAAAACTCGGGGTTGTGGAGGTTTAACATTCCCTGGGTGAGGGGCAAGAGCTCGCAGAGACCCCAAGCGCTTCTCAGCAATTAAATCAAGAGCGTAATCTGATTAAATTTGGTTTTTTCTTGGGGCTGAGGGTCAGAACTGGGTGGGCTTTAAGGTCACTTCCACCCCACCCCACAATTCTTCTCTCAGATGGAGCAAGGGGGCACAGAGCTGCCACCTCAGAACCATTAAATCAAGAGCTGAATCTCATGAAATTTAGGTTTTTCTTGTGGATAAGAGTAAGAACTGGATGGGCTTTAGGGTCCTTTCCAACCTACACCACAATTCTCTCAACTGAAGCAAGGTGCACAGAGCTGTCACCTCACAACCATTAAA
>NC_031773.1:356539-357308 GCF_001522545.3 Parus major
CACCCCACAATTCTTCTCTCAGCTGAAGCAAGGGGCACGGAGCTGCCATGACAAGGCTAAGACTACCCAGTTAATCACTTTGGGAGTCTTAATTAAGGCTCCCCCTGGGTAAGAAGAGGATTTCCAGGACTTCTGTGACTTTCAGCCACTTGGATTCGGGAATGCTTTAGAAATTAACACCAGCATCATCAAAACTCCACTTGAACACCAAAACCAGCAGCCACCATCCCCTAAAGCCGAGGAGCGATGGCCTCATCCTCAAAACCCCGCTAAAACCCCAAAATCGAGGCAGTGCAGGTGGCTCAGGGCCTGACTCGGCTGTGGCCACCTGAGCTCACCCCAAATCCACCCCACACCGCCCAGGGCTGCTCCTGGAGGGGCTTTTCCAGCTCCTCCTCTTCCTCATCCTCCCTCTGGAGAGATTCATCCAACGGGAAATCCCCTCAGCATAAAAAGGGAGGAATTTCACCCGGTTTGACTGGGCTTGGAGCCACGGGAGGAGGAGCAGGAGGAGGTCTGGAACCTTCATCCCACACCTCCGGCACGGAGGCACCTGCCAAAGTCCAACTGCTCCTCGGCAGGGAGGAATTCCAGCAAGAATCCAAAGGGAACAACAACTCCAGGGATTTTCCTCGAGATTTGATCTCTGCAGGTGGCAGAGAAAAGTCACCTTTGTATTAAATATTTGTATTATATTTATATAATACCATTTTAATGTATTTTATATATATGTTTTTGTATATTTTTATGTATATTTCTGTGTATGTTT
>NC_031773.1:357935-360762 GCF_001522545.3 Parus major
GTATATTTCCACGTATATTTCCACGTATATTTCCACGTATATTTCCACGTATATTTCCATGTATATTTCCACGTATTGCTATAGCTATTTTCTATATAAATATAATATATAATATAGATTATATATTGAACAATTTATATGTACAATATTTATAATATAATAGATATCATATAATAGGTATCATATATTGTATCATGTATCATATATATTTCATATATTATATATTTATTTATATATATTTTATATATTTTATATTTATAATTATATGCTATATATAATATATGTAATATATATTGTATATATATTACAAACTGTACATACAGAACATATATTATCTATTGTATATATAATACATAGAACATATTTATCTCTTGTATATATAATATATAGACCATTCATTATATATTGTATGTATATTATAGAGAACGTATATTGTATATATAATATATAGAACATTATTATATGTTGTTCATATACCATATATATTTTTATATACATTATATAATACTATTTATAATCTGTGCATATAATTTCATATAAAAATACCATCTACTCCATCTATTCCTTCCTATTTTACACCCTACCAAGCTAAAACACAAATCAGAACATCTAAAGGCAGGTGAATAAAATTTTTATTATTTATTATTATTTATCTTTTATTTTAGTACATTATTTATTATATATATTTTTATTACATATATGTTATCTATTATTATATAATATTTATTAATATTTAGACATTGTCTATCTTCTTATTTATATATTATTTTATATGTTTTGTATTATATATTTTTATATATATTTCTATATATTGCATATATTTATATATTATATGCATTTATATACTTTAAATATATTTATATACTAAATGAAGGGACAAAAAAGAAGATTTCAAATCAGGTCCTAAAGGAAAAAGATCACTGTGATTTTCTGGGAACTGCAAAATCACAATTCAGTGGTGCCACACCTCAAGGATGGGTGTTAGGATTCCAAGGAAATTAAAAAAAAAAACTCAAGAGAAAAATATATTTATATAAATAAGTCAAGGAAAAATTACTGAGATTTTGTTTATACCAAACATTCTTAAGAATCCCAGTTCCACCACAAATTTCACCTCTTTTTCTTAGACTTTTACCTCTTCTTCAGCCAAGTCCTGCTGGATCTGAGTAAAAAAAATTAACTTATTTTTATTATAAAAAAATTAACTTATTTTTATTGTAAACCTCCTTTCAGCAGACCCTTCAGCTCCACATGCCCAATTTCACATACTGGGGACAATTTGATGGCTCCCAAATCTGGTTTTAATTTCTCTAACTGCCAGGATATAACATATAATAAATGTTATTATATGTTATAATAAAAAATAAATGCTATTACATGCTATAATAAATAATACATGTTATTATATGCTATAATAAATAATAAATATTATATGATAATAACATATAATAAATGTTATTTATTTCAGTAACTCCTGAGGAGGAGAGGACCTGGATATGGTGAATGAAAAGCTCGGTTTGAGTGGCTGGAACCTGCTGAAGTGACTGAGTAAAAGGAGGAGAAGGAATATTTTGTAAAATAAATAATAATAATTAAATAATAAATAAATAAATAAATAATAAAATAGAAATAGTCTAAATAATATTAATAAATAATATTATAGAATATTATATCATAAATAACATGTAGATAATATATATTTTATATATTATCTTTATAAATATTATAAATATATATAATATAGATTTAGAAACATATTATATATAATATTATATATAATATATAAATGTATACTATACAATATATAAATATATGCAATATATAAAGATATATATAAAATATACATAAACATAATAAGATATAAAATAATATAAATAATAAAATAGACAGTGTCTAGATAATATTAAGAAATATTATATAATAATATATAGAATATACAAAAATATATAGAATAAATAATGTACTAAAATAAAATATAAATAATAATAAATAATAATAAATAATAAAAATGGAAAAAGGAAAGAACTCCAAACACTGGGGATGGGAGTCATGACCTCAGAGGAAAAAATGTCCTTTACAGAGGAGCTGAACCCCCCCAGAAAGGATTTTAGGGGGATGAAGAAACCTTGATCCAGACTCTCCTCACGGGCACACCTTACCCTGCAAGGATGTGCTCCTTCCAAGGAGAATCTGGAATTTCTGGGAAGCCACACAGAAGGAAATCAGGATTATTTATGGAGAGAAACCCCCTCACCCTGGGCTTTCCAAAGGCCAAAAGAAGGTGCAAGTCCCTCAGCAGGGGAGCTGAGGAACCCCAAAGTTCCATGAGGTGTCCCTTAGGACAAAGACACTTTTTTCCCCAAAAAGGTTCACGGGAAATCTCCTGAGATTTCCAACAGGAAGGATGCCAGGCACTAAAAAACCAGGAAAAAGCACATTTTCCATCCCCAACAGAGCACACACAGCCCTCTCCTCCAGGGAGAATCCGAGCCCGTGGCTGCATCCACCTGAGGAGCTGGAGAGGATTCACCAGGATTCAGAGTTCCACTCATTCCTGGGGTGCCAAAAACACCCCAAAACCCCCCCTGAGCCCTCCCAGCATCCAGGTACGGGCACACCTGGCCGTGCCCTGTGTGCCAACGTCACCAGCAGCTCCCGGAATGTTTTTATCTTATCCCCATTGCCAAGATAACCCCGGGAACGTGAACCTGATGTGAACCCAAACACACCCTGGAGCTCACACAAAGCCTTTGGGCAGGCAGCCCCACACCTGAGGGGGAGGGAATGGGGTGTAAAGGCACCCAGTGACACCTTGAGGGGCAGGAAT
>NC_031773.1:361307-362769 GCF_001522545.3 Parus major
CCAGTGTCACCTGGGGGTGCGGGAACAGGGTGGAAATACACCCAGTGTCACCTGGGGGTGCAGGAATGGGGTGTAAACACAGCCAGTGACACCTGGGGGTGCGGGAACAGGGTGGAAATACACCCAGTGTCACCTGGGGGTGCGGGAACAGGGTGTAAACACACCCAGTGTCACCTCTGGGCACATGAACAGGGTGTAAACGCACCCAGTGTCACCCCACACGTCCCCACATGTCAGACACGGCGGCGGACAAGGCGCAGACAGACCCCCCGAGCCATGGCACAACACATCCCCAAAACGCAGCCACAGCCCCGGAGCACCCCCGCGGTCACGGCAGCACCTGAGGGGTCACCGACACCTCCCGCGCACCGGGGACCCCCGCACCGGGCCGGCCCCTGCCCGGCGGAGGCAGCGCCGCGTCCCGGAGCCCCGGACCGGTTCTCCCTGCCCGCTGCGGGCTTGTACCCGCGGGGATGTCCCGCACAGCCCCGCCAGGGAGGCTCTCCCGGTGCCCGGCCCCGTTACCTTCTTGACCGTGCGCGGCGCCTCGGTGACGGTGCCGTCGGGGCTCACGAGCGCCTCGGCCGCGGCGCCGCCGCTGTCGCCGGCGTCGCGGTGCCGGTGCTGAGGGTGGTGCGGGTCGCTCCTCTTCATGGCCGAAGCCTGCGGCACTTTGGCGGCGGCCGAAGACAGCCCGGCGGCCGAGGACAGCCCGGGGCAGCCGCTCCCCGGAGGCCGCTCGGCGGAGGGGGCCGGGGCCGCCTCACGCTCGGCGCCCGGCACGGGGCAGGCGGGAGCCGCCGCCACGCCATGCCCGGCTGCGTGAGCGCTCACAGGCTCGCACGGCGGCCCCGCCGCCTTGTCCATGGGGCCGCCGAGCTCCTTCAGCTCCACAGCGGGCGCGGCCACCGCCACCTGCACCGACATCGCCGCCGACTACTCCGGCTCCGGCTCCGGCTCCCTCAGGGCCGCCGGCCCCGCCCCGCTCCGCCCCGCCGCGCTCGCCGCCGCACTGCATGCCGGGACATGCAGTCCTCCCGCCAGCGCTCCGCCCCGCCGCGACTACAACTCCCGGCAGCCCCTGCAGCGCGGCGCCGCGCACCACCTCCTCGCGGGGCCGCGCGGGGGTTGATGGGAGTTGTAGTCCATGCGGGGACAGCCGGCCCGTGAAGGCATTTGGTTCTTTTTTTCACGCTTTGGTGAATTTTCAGTTTTTCAGCCGCAGAATCGCAGAATCCATGAGGTTGTAAAAAACCTTCAAGACCAAAACCTGGGTGCCACCTCCAGCCCTTCCTTGGACACCTCCAGGGATGGGCTCTCCGAACCTCCCTGGGCACTTCCAGGGCCACCCTTTCCATGGAGAAATTCCTGCTGCTGCCCATCCTGAGCCTCCCCTGGCCCATCCTGAGGCCGTTCCCTCTCCTCCTGTCCCCGTTCCCTGGGATAAGATCCCAAATCCCCC
>NC_031773.1:364864-365644 GCF_001522545.3 Parus major
AAATCCTTTAAAAATTATCATTTCTTGGTGCCACAGATCCCACAAAAAGACCCCAGGATGTTTTACAAACCCCTGACAAACACAAAATCCCAAACCTGATCCTCCTCTTCTGCTGAGAGGAGCTTGTGGCAACCTGGAGATGGAGAAATCTTCCAAAATTTATCATTTGCGGTTCCAGAAATCCCACAAAAACCCACCAGGTTGTTTTGACCAAGGCAAAATCCCAACCCTGATCCTCCTCTTCTGCTGAGAGGAGCTTGTGCTGACCTGGAGATGGAGAAATCTTCCAAAATTTATCATTTGCTGTTCCACAAATCCCACAAAAACCCACCAGGTTGTTTTGACCAAGGCAAAATCCCAACCCTGATCCTCCTCTGCTGAGGAGAGGAGCTTGTGGCAACCTGGAGAGGATAAATCCTTTAAAAATTATCATTTTCTGGTGTCACAGATCCCACAAAAAGACCCCAGGATGTTTTGACCAAGACAAAATCCCAAACCTGATCCTTCTCTGCTGAGGAAAGGAGCTTGTGCTGACCTGAGATGGAGAAATCTGCCAGAATTTATCATCTCAGATCCCACAAAAGACCCCAGGATGTTTTGACCAAGGCAAAATCCCAACCCTGATCCTCCTCTGCTGAGGAGAGGAGCTTGTGCTGATCTGGAGATGGAGAAATCCTTTAAAAAATATCATTTCTTGGTGCCACAGATGCCACAAAAAGACCCCAGGATGTTTTACAAACCCCTGACAAACACAAAATCCCAACCCTGATCCTTCTCTTC
>NC_031773.1:369951-371072 GCF_001522545.3 Parus major
GGAATTCTCCAGCCCCTTCCCAGCTCCCTCAGGAATTCTTCAGCCCCTTCCCAGCTCCTTTGCTCCTTCTCTGGACTCAGTCAGTCACAGGGCTCGGTGTCCCCACAGTGCCATGGCCAGGGTGTGCCAGGAAAATCCATGGAAAAGAGGAGCCACAACATCCTGGCACGAGGAACGTGTCATCCAAAAACCTGGGACTCGCTGTCCTGCCAGGCCTGCCGGCCACAGAGCTCTGCCTAAAGGCACAAACCCATAATAAACCACATTTTCTAAATCCAGATCTCCGGGAATGTGCCTCTTACAGAGCGCAAACCCATCCTTTCATTATTGTTATTTATTGAGAGAACTTGGAGCTGTTAGTGGGTGAGAGCTTAATTAATTCTTAATTCTCAAGCATCAAATCCAATCCTCAAGTGTCCAATCCTCAAGCTCTGGGTTTGAGATGTTTGGGATGAGCGGAGAGAGAGAAAGAATCCACAGAAACCTCCCCAAAAATCAGGAGGGAGAGGAGAGCTGGAAGCAGCAGAACCTGAGAGGCTGAAGGAGGATTTCAGGGAAGAAAGGGCAGGAATTCCAGAGGGGATTGGAGTTAAAGGAAAAGCAGCACATCCCTGTGAGCCTGGAGTGTGATGAGGACAATTCCTGACCACACCAAACTCAAGCTGCTGGTGCTGAAGCAGAACTGGGATCTGACTCTGCAGCATTCCAGGATCACAAATGGGATCAGGGCCCATTCCAGGCTTGGAGGAGCCTTTGGAACTCTTGGAAAGAGGGAGGGATTTGAAGCTGGAGTGATGTCCCTCCCCTGGCACTGGTGCTGTGAGAGAAGGAAAAGTCACAGCTCCTGCAGTGCCATGGTTCTGCTGAGGAGAGGAGATGGTGCTGACCTGAGATGGAGAAACCTTCCAGAATTTATCATCTCAGATCCCACAAAAAACATCCACCAGGTTGTTTTGACCAAGGCAAAATCCCAACCCTGATCCTTCTCTGCTGAGAAGAGGAGATTGTGCTGACCTGGAGATGGAAAAATCCTTTAAAAATTATCATTTCTTGGTGCCACAGATCCCACAAAAAGACCCCAGGATGTTTTACAAACCCCTGACAAACACAAAATCCCAAAC
>NC_031773.1:374608-375437 GCF_001522545.3 Parus major
ATTTTTGGATGAATTTTGGGTGATTTTTGGATGAATTTTGGGTGATTTTATGATGATTTTTGGACTATTTTTGCGTAATTTTGGGGTGATTTTTGGGTGATTTTTTGATGAATTTTGGGTGATTTTAGGATGATTTTTGGGGTGATTTTAGGACGATTTTTGGCCCTTTGATTCCTGCAATCCCATTTTTCTGCATCCATCATTTCCTCTTGACCATGCTGCACCATCCAGGGATTTATAATTTTAATAAAATATATAGAAAAAAAACCCCAAAAAACCCCAACAACAACAAAAAAGCCCCAAAAAAAGAGAGATAAAGAAAAATATTTTTTTCCATCCCAGACAATCCAGCTTTGACTTTGGGTCAGCCAAAAAAAAAATTAAAAAGAAAACACTGGAAAAATGCAATTTTCACTGACCAATTCCACCTAAATTTTAGGGTCTGGTTTGCAGGATAACCAAAAAATGCAGCTGCAAGCAAAATAAAAGGATATTTTTCCAAAAGCAGCATTTTCCCACCCAAAAAAAGCACCAGAACTGTGGGAAACTTCAGATGCCTCAGTGGGACCCTGCCCAGCAGCCCCCCAAAATTTGGGAAGCCCCAAATTTGGGGGGTTTTGGGGGGATATTTTAGCCCGTGGTGCCATCTGCTGTCCCAGTGCTCCCAGTTTGAGGCCAGTTGTCCCCAAAAGTGCCCAATTGTCCCCAAAAGTGCCCAATTGTCCCCAAAAGTGTCCCCACAGGCATTTCCAGCCCCTCCTGCAGGTGGAACAGGGGGTTCAAAGCATTTTAAAGCAGATTTTAAGGTGCTTTAAAGCAGTTTAAAACA
>NC_031773.1:376361-381184 GCF_001522545.3 Parus major
TTCAAAGCGGTTTTTAAGGCGTTTTCAAGCGGTTTAAGACACTTTAAAGCAGTTTTTAAATAGGAGGGTTTTTAGGAGAAAGGACAACCCACCTCCCCCCCAAAAAAAAAATGTTTTCCCACCCCAAAAGAGCCCAGAGCAGCCACTGGGATTGAAAATCTGTAAATTTAATACTGATACAGGAGTTTTGTTTTTTTTTTTTTTCTTTTACACAGCAAAAATGAACCCGTGGAGGTGACTGGGATAGCAAGAAAAATGAAAAATAAAAAATAAAAATAAAAGCCAGGAGTCTACCAGGACTTAATAAAAACAGGGAAAATCCAAACACCAGCAGGGATTGGAGCCCTCCTGCCTCAGGGCTCGGCTGGGTTTGCTGTGACTCGATTTTTATTTTATTTTTATTTTATTTTATCCTAAAAAAATAATAAAAAGCTTTGCTCTGGGGAGGGGAGGGGGGGGTTGCTGACCCTGCTTCACCTCGAGGTTTTTTTGGGGTGTCCCATCTCCCTGGTGCTGCCACCCCACTAATCCTGATTTGGGGGAGCTGGAAGGCACTTTGGGGTGTGGGAAGGGATTTGGGGTGATCCCAAAATAGGGGAACACACCAGGGGTGCTGGTGCTGCTGCCTGGGCTCACCCCGAGCAGAGGCATCGCCATAGAAACGTTAAAAAAATATCAGGAATTTTTCAAAATTCGCTATTGGCACAAGTGGGGGGTGAGCTCTACGTACCTCTAGCTGTGTGTGGGGCAGAGCTGCCCCAAATCTACCCTGATCTAGGCTGTCCCCAAACGTCCCCCTGCTCCTTAAATCCCTGGGGGATTGTTCCACCGACAGCTCCTTTCTCCCGGTGATTCCGGAGGGAATCCCAAACCCTCTGTGGGCTGGGAAGTGCACGGAGATGAATCCTCCAAAAGGGAGAAATGGGGATGTGCTCAGGCTGATGGAATATTTGGGATGGATCCCGACGGGATCGGGCGGATCCTGGCGTGTCCCCTCACCTTCGGGTCTCAGCCCCGCTGTCCCCACAAATCCCGCCGGTGTCAGAAGTCCGAGTCGGGCTCCAGCAGCTCCGCGTCCACCAGGTTGGTCCGGGAGTGGATGGGGGCCAGCCCTGCCCGGCGGCCCTGAGTCCTGGCTGGCCCTGGCCAGGGCTGGGGTGGCCACGGGGAGCCCCCGTTGTGCTGCCAGCGCCCGGGGCTCTCCTCAGCGCCGCTCTCGGGGCAGAAGGGGTTGCTGATCACGTGCAAGACCTCGGCTCTGCGGCTCTGCCCGGGGAAGGCGGCGTCGGGCTGGACATCGGGGGTAAAAGCCACCAGGCAGGGCTGGGGGGGCAGGCGAGGCAGGCGAGGGACGGAGGAGACCCCCAGGCAGCGCTCGGGGTCTGGGTTCACCTCCTTCTTCTTCTTCTTCTTCCTCCGCTTCTTCTTGTGGCCGCCGCGCTTCTGCAGCTCCGGGGACACGTCGGCCTCCACCACCCACAGGTTGGCTCTCTCCTCTGGTGGCACTGGGGTGAGGTGGTTGTGAGCGCCCTGTGCCCCGTCACCACCCCCCAAATCCACACCCCCAGCCCACAAATCCCCCTCCAGGTCCCCAAGGACTTGCCAGGTGTCGCCACAGGCGTCACGGAGATGTCCTGGGGCAGGATCGCCCCTCTCCTGGCCACCATCTTGGTGACGTGCTGGGCCCACGCCGAGGACACGTCGGCCGACGGCTCGTTGATGTTGAAGGCCAAACCGGCTGCAGGACAGGGGGGATCTGGTCAAGGGAGGGACTTTGGGGACATCAGGGGGCTGCTGGGGACGTCCCCTGGCCCTGGAACGTACCCACGGGGCCGTCGTGGGACACGGTGTGCAGGCTGAAGGACAGCTCCCGGCCCGGGTCGCGCAGCAGCTCCTTGCGCTTGGAGAAGGCCTTGGCGATCATCTTGCTCTTCTTGATCCTCTTGGGCTGGTCATCGCTCTGCCCCGTCAGCCTGGGGACACACAGGGCACGCAGGGGACTGTCACAGCTGGTGGCACAGGGACCCTGCCCAGCTCCCCCCGTCCCATTCTGGATGGGGACACCCCGGGGACAGAGGTGTCCCACAAAGGCCAAACCGGAGAGGCCACCCCGTTCCTGAGCTGCTGCGAGCCCACAGTTTGAGGGACAAACACCTGGGAATGTCCTCCAACGTTGGGAATGTTCTCCCCGCCCTCCTGGATGGGGCAGGAAGGGCTCCAGGGAGCCGGGGTGACACCCTGGGGAGTCCCACCTGCACCAGGTGCGCTTCCAGATGAGCAGGGTGGCCTTGGTCCAGACCCAGGTGCTCATGGAGACGCCAGTGCCGAACATGGCGAAGAGGTTGATCTTCTCCACCAGGAGGCTGGGCCGGTTCTTGATCTCGCAGTCCGGGATGGGCTTGTTGGTCTGTGTGGCGATGGTCACGTTGGCCTCGCACCTGTGGGGGACGGCGGCTGTGAGGAGCAGGGGGACACCTCGCGGCTCTGCGGCGCAGAGATGGCGGTGGCACCGCTGGTGGGGGACACGGGGCTGTCCCACGGGTGCCACCGCGCGCTTGTCACCCCCCTGTCCCCGTGCCACTCACAGGACGTACTCCCGGAAGCTGCGCTCCCACTCGGCCTGGTTGAAGAAGTCGTAGAAGTGGCAGCCAAAGGTGATGAAGACGAAGCCAAAGGCCAAGAAGCCGAAGATGCCTGGAAGAGAAGAGGGACATTCCCAGTTCGGCCAAATTCCAGCGACACCCAAAGACACCGCGCTGGGGTCGTGCCACCACCACCGCCACCACCACCAGCAGCACCAGCACAGCTTTGTCCCCCACTGCCACCACCCCCTGGAAGGAGCTGTGTGACTTCAGGGGACAAAAACATCCCCGTTCCCACTCCAGCTCCCTCGGGAACGGCACCGGTGGAGGCCTCACCCAGGCGCAGCATGGTCTCGTTGATCTTGCTGGCCGCCTTCTCGCTCAGCAGCCCGGGGTGGTTGCTCTTGATGGAGAAGAGCGTCATGACCCCTGTGGGGGAGAGGATGAGGGGCTCAGCATGTGGGGACAGCCACGGTGACCCCGTCCTGCCCTTCCCAGAGCCGAGCCACTCCTACCCCGGATGAGGAAATAGCCACCCACGATGAGCACCAGCCCGATGGGGGCCAGCACGAAGCCGGCTCGGTAGCGGTAATTCTTGTAGCCCACGAAGCAGATGCCGCTGACAGAGTCACCATCCACCTGGCAGGAACGGTGACAGGGACAGGAAGGTCAGCCGGCTGCAGGCGTCACCCCGAGACGCCGCCGCGTGACCTCGTTACCTGCGCCACGGCCAGGATGGCCACGGTGAGCACGAAGGGGATGGACCAGGTGATGAGGTGGAAGTAGGAGGTCTTGCCCAGCAGCGGCTGGTAGGTGGTGCCCAGGGCTTTGAAGGAGGTGTGCCAGGCGTAGGTGAGCATGACGAACCAGATGACACCCGACATCAGCGAGTAGTAGACGATGACGAAGATGATGACGCAGGACAGCGTCTCGTTGGAGCTGCGGAGAGGCGAGACCAGAGCGTCACCTTTGAGGGTGAAGGACGGGGATCTCAGCAGAGCCCTCCTTGGGGACAGGGGGTGACACCCACGTGGGCTCGCCCAGCCTCATGGTGCCGTCGGCCCGGCACACGATCTCCTCGCGGGCGCCGTCCATGAACTGCGCCAGCCACCCGATGCTGCCCACGAAGAAGCAGGCGTTGACGTAGAACAGGATGACGGCGGGGTAGCGGTTGGAGTTCCTCCAGTCAGCGACAAACGTGGCCTGGAGGGCGAGGAGGAAGCCACAGCTCGGTGCCCGAGCCCGTTTTGGGGACACCCCCACCCCGGCGCGAGCGCGCGTCTCACCAGGGTGAAGAAGGTGCAGAAGATGGTGACGGAGCTGAAGGCGGCGATGTAGACGTGCATCTCGCGGTGCTCCTTCTCGGTGAAGAGCGGGTTCTGGCACTGGATGCCGCAGCCCTCCACGTCCTCGTACCAGCTCTTGGGGTTGTCCGTCCTCACCAGCGGCGCCTCGCACTGCCCCGAGCTGTTGAACTTGATGTTCTGCACCTCGTTCTGCCAGAGGGGAAACGAGGCCGTGAGGGGAGGAGGAGGAGACAACCCAGTGGCCAAGATGGACATCAGTCCCCTGTGGACAGCTGGATTTCATGGAATCACCATGGAATCGTGGAATGGTTGGCTGGGAAGGGACCTCAAAGCCCCTCCAGAGCCCCCCCTGCCATGGCAGGGACACCTCCCACTGTCCCAGGCTGCTCCAGCCTGGCCTTGGGCATTCCAGGGATGCAGGGGCAGCCACAGCTGCTCTGGGAATTCCATTCCAGCCAGGAATTCCCAATTCCCAAGATCCCATCCATCCCTCTGCCAGTGGGAAGCCATTCCCTGTGTCCTGTCCCTGCTGGCCTTGTCCCCAGTCCCTCTCCAGCTCTCCTGGAGCCCCTTTAGGCCCTGGAATGTACTGGAAGCTCTCCCTGGAGCCTTCCCTTCTCCAGGCTGCCCAACACCACCCTTCTCCTGCTCCGGGGAGCGGCTTTCCCTCGCCATCCCCGTGTCCCCGCGCCGTACCGGGCAGCCCTCGGGGAAGCGGTCGGTGGTGCACTTGAGGAAGTCGGGCCAGCCGCGCTCGCGCTCCACGATGATGCAGGGAGTCCGGGTGGCCTGGCACAGGGTCTGGCTGGGCAGCTCCACCTGCCCATCCTCGCACTTGGGCATGTAGACGGCGCAGAGCAGGGGCTGGATGACGTCCCAGCAGCGTGGGGCATTGCGCAGGCCTGTGGGGAGGGGACAGCACTGTCACCACCCC
>NC_031773.1:382007-382654 GCF_001522545.3 Parus major
CTCCACGTTACCTTTTCTCCCCTCCTATACATTTTTCTGTACTGTCCCCATCCCCAGACACCCATTATACTGCTCCCCTCTACACTCCACCCATCCCCAGCCCCTTTTTAATCAGTTTTCTATACTGTACCCATCCCCAGCCCTTTGCTATAGAGTTTTCCATAGTGTACCCATCCCCAGCCCCCCTCTATAAAGTTTTCCATACTGGACCCATTCTTATATAAAACTTTATAAAGTTTTCTATACTGCACCCATCTCCAGCCCTTTGCTATAAAGTTTTCTACACTGTACCCATTCTTACATAAAATTTTCTATACTGTACCCATTCCTAAACCCCCTCTATGAAGTTTTCTATACTGTACCTATCCCCAGCCCCCTGCTATAAAGTTTTCCATACTGCACCCATTCCCAGCCCTTTGCTATAAAGTTTTCCATACTGTACCCATCTCCAGCCCCCCTCTAAGAAGTTTTCTATACCATACCCATCCCCAGCCCTTTGCTATAGAATTTTCCATAGTGTACCCATCCCCAGCCCCCCTATATGAAGTTTTCTATACTGCACCCATTCCCAGCCCTTTGCTATAAAGTTTTCCATACTGTACCTATCCCCAGCCCCCCTCTATAAAGTTTTCTATACTGTACCCAGC
>NC_031773.1:384953-386374 GCF_001522545.3 Parus major
TTTTTTTGGGAAGAAGCCACTTTTTTGGAGAACAGCTCCTTCTTAGAGTTATTTTTTGGGGAAGAAGCAGCTCTTTGGAGGGGCAGTTTTGGGAAGAAAAGTGAGTTTTGAAGGGGAAAAAATCATTTTTTTGCGGGTAGGTGTTATTCCTCAGAGAAGCAATGGCTTTTGGGGGAAAAAATGACATTTTGGTGGGGGGACGAGGTGGATTTTGAAGGGAAAAAAAGCCAAAAAAAGGGATTTTTTTTTTTGTTTTTAATGGGAAAGAAGCGTCCCGGCCGCACACAAAGAGCCGGGGGTTGGCCGCATCCCGGCTCCCTCCGCGGGAGGGACCACCCAGCCCGAGCAGAAGGGAAAATTAAAAACAAAACAAAACAAAACAAAACAAAAACCCCAAAAAGCCGACCCTAAAAAACTCCACCCACGGGTTTGCGACAGCTCCGAGAGGCTGGGCCAGGCCCAGGCGCCTCAGCCGCTTTTCCGCGCTTGTTTTGGGGTCTCGCAACAGCAGCGCAGGGCCATGGGGTGGCCTCGGTGTGTCCCCAGAGCCACCGCGGTGTCACCCGAGTGTCCCCAGAGCCACCGCGATGTCCCCTGAGTGTCCCCAGAGTCACCGCAGTGTCCCCTGAGTGTCCCCAGAGCCACCGCGGTGTCACCCGAGTGTCCCCAGAGCCACCGCGGTGTCCCCTGAGCCAACGTGGTGAGCCCTGTGTGTCCCCAAAGCCACTGCGGTGTCCCCTGTGTGTCCCCAGAGCCACCACGGTGTCCCCTGAGTGTCCCCAGAGCCACTGCGGTGTCCCCAGAGCCACCATGATGTCCCCTGAGTGTCCCCAGAGCCACCGTGGTGTCCCCAGAGCCACTGCGGTGTCCCTTCCGTGTCCCTAGAGACACCACAGTGTCCCCATAGCCAATGTGGTGTCCCCTGAGTGTCCCCAGAGCCACCGTGGTGTGCCCTGTGTGTCCCCAGAGCCACCATGGTGTCCCCTGAGTGTCCCCAGAGCCACCGTGGTGTGCCCTGTGTGTCCCCAGAGCCACCGCAGTGTCCCTTGCGTGTCCCCAGTCACCACGGTGTGCTCTGTTTGTCCCCAGAGCCACCATGGTGTCCCCTGAGTGTCCCCAGAGCCACCACGGTGTGCCCTGCACGGCCTGGCAGAGCTCAGGGCCTCGTGTCTTTATTGTCCATGAAAGCCAAGAAGCAGCAGAGCACCCACAGAGCCCACGGCTGTCCCAACACCTGGGGACACCAAGATGGACACCGCGCCCTGGGGATTGTCCCCAAACACCTGGCCATGGGGAATGTCCCCAGACACTGGCTGTGGGGATGTCCCCAAACACCCAGCCATGGGGATTGTCCCCAAGCACCCAGCCATGGGAATTGTCCCCAGATACCTGGCTATGGGGGATTGTCCCCAAACACCCAG
>NC_031773.1:389787-390858 GCF_001522545.3 Parus major
GGTCACCTCTGTCCCCACCCCCTGGGAGGTCACATCTGTCCCCACCCCCTGGGTGGTCACCTCTGTCCCCACCCCCTGAGAGGTCACATCTGTCCCCACTCCCTGGGAGGTCACATCTGTCCCCACACCCTGGGAGGTCACCTCTGTCCCCACCTTCTGGAAAGTCACATCTGTCCCCACCTCCTGGGTGGTCACCTCTGTCCCCATCTCCCAGGAGGTCACCTTTGTCCCCACCTCCTGCCAGCCAGCGCTGTTCCTCTGCAGGTGGCTGGACACAGGCTCGTGGTTTATGGGAAGTGAGAAACTTCCTCAAAAATAGGATTGCAAACACGGAAATAACCGGCAAAAAAAACCAAACCAAAACTTGCAAAAAAAACCCCAAAAAAACCCAAAAGCATTTTAAAATCCCCAAAACATAAAAAAAATCCTCAAATCTCCCAAAGCGGTGCAAAAATCTTCAAAGCATTTTTAAAAAGTCCTTGAAGCATTAAAAAAAAAAATACTCAAAACATAAAACTTTTCAAAAACATAAAAAATCCCTCAAAATATAAAAAAAAAAATCAAAAAAGCTCCCAAATATGGAAAACTGTGGTTTCCCTGCAGGAGATATCTCTGGGATGGGCTGGGGACAAAGAGGGGCCTCTGTCCCCCTCCCTGGGAGGTTTGTCACCTGTGTGGGGCCAGGAAGGACAAAAGGACCCCAAAAATTCTTGGGGAATGGGGAAACTCCTTCTGGAGATTCTGGAATGGGGGATCCCAGTGGAGTCCAGGGATGGGGACATTCCCAGGGAGCAGGAATCCCTCAGGAATGAGGGGTCACTGGGCTTGGGGGGCTCCAGGGATTGCAAGGAGAGTGGATTCCAGTGGGGATCAGGGGTGGGGACAGCTCCAAAGTCAAGGGGTTCCTGGTGGGGTCCTGGGGATGGAGGTGGGGCAGGGGATCCTGGGAATGTGGGGTCCCAAATAGGTCCAGGGGTGGAGAGAGGCCCAGGAGGATCCCAGCAGGGATCGAGGATGGAAAGAACCCCAAGGGCTGGGGGGTCCCTGGGGATGGGGGATCCCAACAGGGAT
>NC_031773.1:393317-397225 GCF_001522545.3 Parus major
GGGGAGAGGGAAGGGGATGGGGAGAGGGAGGGGATGGGGAGAGGGAAAGGGGAAATGAGATACAGGGAAGGGAGGAGAAGGGAAGAGGAAGGGGAACCAGGAAGGAAATGGGAGAAGAAGGGGGAAAGGGAAGAGGAAGGGGGTACGAAAGGGAGAGGGAAGAAGGAGAAGGGCAGAGGGAGGTACTGAGCAACACCAGGCGGTGTCACCCCATTCCCCCCATGCCTGACATTTGCATCACTGCCCCACCCCAAATCCCATCCCAATCTGGCAATCCATTTAGGATTAATGCCATTAAGGCAGCCCCCCAAAAAACCCCACAAGCAGAGCTTTGTCCCCGTACCTGGGGCAGGGCCAGCCCCAGGGTGATGCCCCCCAGCAGGAAGAGGTTGCTGTGGGTCCAGTTGACCAGCTTGTCGATGCAGCCGTTGGTGTGGATGAAGGCACTGGCCTCCAGGTAGCCCCTGGCCTGCATCCCGTGGCCACACATGGTGTTGATGACGGCCTGGGAGAGGGGACAGGACACACTGGGGTCCCGGTTCTTGGAGGGCAGCTGTGTGGTCACCAGTTGGCCTTGCCTTGGTGGGGCGTCCCCTTCCTCAGTGTCCCCAGGCCAGCCCTCCAGAGCCACCTGTCCCCAAGGAGCCAATCCCAGCTCGGGAGGGAGAATTCTCCCCCAGCTCACCACAGCATTTCCACCCAGGAAATGTCCCCAAAGCCCAAGGCTGGGATGGGGAACCCAATCCCGGAGTGTGGGAACCCAAACCCAGAGTGTGCAATGGGGAACCCAAACTCCAAGGTGGGATGGGGAAACCAAACCCAGAGTGTGGAATGGAGGAACCCAAACCTA
This sequence comes from Parus major, assembly GCF_001522545.3. NCBI lineage: Eukaryota > Metazoa > Chordata > Aves > Passeriformes > Paridae > Parus > Parus major. Next base: position 394,168 of record NC_031773.1, read on the forward strand.
GAAGGTAGGACAGGAGAACCCAAACCCCAAAGGTGGGATGGGGAACCCAAACCCCAAAGGTGGGATGGGGAACCCAAATTCTAAAGTAGGATGGGGAACCCAAATTCTAAAGTAGGATGGGGAACCCAAACCCCAGAGTGGGATGGAGGAACCCAAACCCCAAAGGTGGGATGGGGAACCCAAACCCCAAAGTGGGATGGGGAAACCAAACCCCAAAAGTGGTATGGGGAACCCAAACCCAGAGTGTGGGACGGGGGAACCCAAACCCCGAAGGTGGGATGGGGAACCCAAACCCCAAAGTGGGATGGGGAACCCAAACCCCAAAGTGGGATGGGGAACCCAAACTCCACAGGTGGGATGGGGAACCCAAACCCAGAGTGTGGCATGGGGGAATCCAAACCCAGAGTGTGGCATGGAGGAACCCAAACCCTGAAGGTAGGACAGGAGAACCCAAACCCCAAAAGTGGGATGGGGCCCATCTGTTGCCACCAGTGTGTTCCCTCCCCTTGGGCAGGGCTCCAGGCCCAGCACAGCCCCAGGGCACAGCAGGACAGGCACAGGGCAGGGCTCAGCACAGCCCCAGGGCACAGCAGGACGGGCACAGGGCAGTGTCCCCCGAGGCCACCCCCAGGACTGACCTGCTCAGCGTCGTGCAGGCAGCAGGAGAAGGGCACGGAGCAGCGCTCACGGCTGGGGTTGGTGGCCGTGCAGTTGAAATACACGTTCTGGGACCAGTCCTTGTAGGAGACACCCCCGCAGCAGCTGAACTGCGGGCAGGACACAGGGGACAGCAGCCCGTGGCAGGGGGACAGCACGCTCAGGGCTGTTGGTGCCCCCAGCTCTCCCCAGCCTCGCCCTGCCCATGCAGGACATCACCACAAACATCAAATCCGCTTGCCAGAGCCATCCAACGTCCCCAAGCTGTGCCACCCCACAGATTTAAGAAGTGGGGACATGTCCTGATCCATTGGAGGGACACCCCAACCCTGCAGACCCCCACCCCGGTCACCTCCTTCTGCCCAAAATCGATGAGGTTCTGCAGGTCCAGGTCATCCCGGTAATGCACGATGGCCCCGTTGATGATCTCGCTGACCTTCCCACGTGCCTGGGGGACACCAGCGAGGCTGTCACCCAGCGGGTGACACGAGTGGGGTCACCCATCACCCCCACCAGGTTTGGGTTCCCCATCCCACCCTCGGGGTTCAGCACCTTATCAGAGAAGACAAAGCCCAGCACGCCGGCCGCCAGCTGCAGGAGGAAGATGATGGTCAGGCAGACGGAGAACTGCAGGAAAAGGAATGTGACAGTGAGGGGACCACGGGAGGGGACACCGAGATGCCACCAGGTCCCCCCAGCCCCGGCAGGACTCACCATCTGCAGCAGGCAGATGTTCTCCCGCAAGGAGCCGACGCAGCCGCAGAAGGTGATGAGGAAGGTGAGGACGCCCACCATGATGAGGAGGATGGCGGGGTCCACCGCCAGGCACGCCATGGCTGCCTCTGTCACCAGAGCTGTCACCGGCACTGCCAGCACCCCCAGGACCCCCCATGACAGCCCCCAGAGCACCAGAACCGGCTGGGAACCACCCCCGAGCTCACCTGCGTGCTTCAGCAGCCGGGCATAGACCCCCACGGCCACCATCACCATGGAGATCATCTGCAGAGGGACAGAGGTGACCCCGCAGCTGTCACCAGCTCCGTGCCACACCCATGTCCCCACCTCAGAGCCGGGGATGGAAACGGGGCAGCAGAACTGCAGGGGCTGCCTCAGTTTCCCCTCGTCACACGGTGTCCACTGTGTCCCCACCCCCTGGGAGGTCACCTCTGTCCCCACCCCCTGGGTGGTCACCTCTGTCCCCACCTCCTGGGTGGTCACCTCTGTCCCCACCCCCTGGGAGGTCACCTCTGTCCCCACCCCCTGGGAGGTCACATCTGTCCCCACCCCCTGGGTGGTCACCTCTGTCCCCACCCCCTGNGGATTGTCCCCAAACACCCGGCCATGGGGATTGTCCCCAGACACCTGGCTGTGGGGATTGTCCCCAGGCACCTGGCCATGGGGAATTGTCCCCGAACACCCAGCCATGGGAATTGTCCCCAGATACCTGGCTATGGGGGATTGTCCCCAAACACCCAGACATGGGGATTGTCCCCAAGCACCCAGCCGTGGGGATTGTCCCCAAACACCCGGCCATGAGGAATTGTCCCCAAACACCTGGCTGTGGGGATGTCCCCAAACATCCGGCCCTGGGGATTGTCCCCAAACACCCGGCCCTGGGGAATTGTCCCCAGACACCCAGCCATGGGGATTGTCCCCAGACACCTGGCTGTGGGGGATTGTCCCCAAACACCTGGCTGTGGGGATTGTCCCCAGACTCCTGGCCCTGGGGATTGTCCCCAAACATCCGGCCCTGGGGATTGTCCCCAAACACCTGGCTGTGGGAATTGTCCCCAGACACTCAGCCATGGGGAATGTCCCCAGACACCTGGCTGTGGGGATGTCCCCAACACCTGGCCGTGGGGGATTGTCCCCAGTCCCACAGCCCAGCCTGGGCCAAGGCAGCTCAGTGTACAGACAGACAGACAGACAGACGTCCTTCTCCAGCACACGTGGGGAGGGGAAGCACATCCCAGTGCCAAGCTTTGTGCAGCAGCAGGACGCACGGACGGACGGACAGACAGCGATTCCCCGGCGCTGCCTCAGCTCAGCACCTCCAGGCCGAGCTCAGCGCCGGCTGCCAAAGGCACGGAGCCTCCCTCTCCGCAGCCAGCGCGGATCCGCCATCCTCTTCTCCAGCCGAGCCCCTCGGGCTCTTCCCGCGGATCCGGGGTCGGGAATGCCCCCGGAGAGCCCGCGGCTCAGTACCAGGGGTCTGCCCGGTGCTGCTGGTTGTACAGCTGCAGCTTGATCTGGTCACGGATCTGGTTGATGAGGAGCTGCGCCAGCACGATGCCCACCAGCTGCAGGGGAGAGGGAGGGATGGGGAGAGGGAGGGGATGGAGAGAGGGAGGGGATGGAGAGAGGGAGGGGATGGGGAAAGGGAGATAGATAAGGACAAGGA
>NC_031773.1:400530-402500 GCF_001522545.3 Parus major
GAGAGAGCCCCAAGGTGGTCCTGGTGGGATCTCAGGGCTGGGGGTCCCTGGGGATGAGGGATCCAAACAGGGATGGAGAGAGCCCCAGGGTGGTCCCAGTGGGATCTCAGGGCTGGGGAGTCCCTGGGGATGGCGCTGTCCCAATGGGGTGCAGCGATGGAGACAGCCCCAGGACGCGGACATCCTCGGGGAATGGGGTGTCCCGGTGCCCCCGCACTCACCCAGAAGAGCAGGTTGAAGAAGAAGAGCACGTACTTGACCACCGGGCTCACGAAGGAGAAATCGTCCATGAGGGGCCCGGCGGGGGCCGCCGTCCGCCTCGCCATGGCCGAGCGGGGCCGAGCGGAGCCGAGCGGAGCCGAACGGGGCCGAACGCAGCCGAATCTGACCGGACCCCTCTTCGCCCCTCAGCGAGCCCCGCTCCGCTCAGCCCCGCCCTCTCCCCTCCCCGCCCTCTCATTGGCTGCATCCTCCTCACTCTGCCTTTCCATTGGCTAACCGCCCTGTCACTCAACCCCCGCCGCTCCCGCCCCCCGCGCGGTGAGGCACTGCCGCACCTGTCTGTGCCTTAAAGGGCCAGCGCACCCCTTTCCCGTCCCGCGCGGAGCCGGGGTCGGGCCCAGATCCCGCCTGGAAACTTCCCGAATCCCTTCCCGAAAGTGTCGGAACCGTGCGGTCTGTGCCCCAGAGAACCCCGCAGCTTGGCGGGATTGTTGAATTTTATAATTATGCTTATAATTTATCAGTGATTTGTGCCCCGGGTGACAGTCCTCCAAGGGACACGGGGGAATTCTCGTCCCTGAATCGTGGCCAGCTGAAAATCCATCATTCGGGGTTTTCCTAAAAGGACGTGGCTGAGTTTCTGACCCAAATTTGCTGAAATCAGCCCCAAACCCTCCAGTGCTGACACCTCAGTGACCTCTCCTGCACAGGGAGGTGGGAGCCCAAACCTCATCCATTCCCCTCTGCTGCCAAAACTGGGGCGCTTTGGTCAATCCTGGGACACGAGGAAGCAACAGGTTCCTTCCCCAGCAGGATCCAACCCTCAAATCCCATTTTTGGGATGAATTTTGCCCTCTTTTTTTGCCTCACATTCTCAGTTTTCGTGAGAAAAACCTCACTCTCAGGCTTAGAAAAGAGATGTCACCTTGTGCCACCACAATGTCACCTTGTGCCACCACCCTTTGCTTGGCGAGAGCACCGACTCACAGTTATAATTTAATTTATTTTTATTCCATTTTTTTATTGTTTCTCTTCTACTCCTGGCTGGAAATTCCCTGGGAGGAGATGCTGGCACTGCCCTTTCCGGAGGAAGACGAGAGCTTCACACAGAGGAACCAAAACCAAAAATCCCCTTTGTGCTTTTAGGGTCACGGAGGAGCCAGTCCCTCCTCCAGAACATTGGGGTGCTGCTGTGGAGGAGCCCCCGTGAACCCCCAAAATGCTGATGGGGTCTTGACCACCAGGTCTTGGTGGGGTTTGAACCTCACAGAAGAGTTTGTGTCCCTACAATAAAGAGGATGGCGCCCATAGATGCCACTCTGGGATGTCCACGGATTTTGTGATTCCCAAAAAAACCCCACCAGGTTCATGTGTCCGCCCATCACATCCCTTCCCCTTGGCTTGTGTCCCCATGGATGTGTCCCCATGGCTGAAGTGGCCCCAAGTGACCCCACAGTGGTCAAGCCACCACCCCACTGTCCCCAGCTCATGGTGGCCATGTCCCACACCCCATGGTGGCCGTGTCACACACCCCATGGTGGCCATGTCACACACCCCACAGTGGCCATGTCACACACCCCATGGTGGCTGTGTCACACACCTGTGGTGGCCATGTCCCACACCCCACGGTGGCCATGTCACACACCCCACAGTGGCCATGTCACACACCTGTGGTGGCCGTGTCACACACCCCATGGTGGCCATGTCCCACACCCCATGGTGGCCGTGTCACACACCCCATGGTGGCC
>NC_031773.1:403823-405607 GCF_001522545.3 Parus major
GGGACCCCCACATCCCACCCCTGATTGGGGACCCCCGGGACCCCCACATCCCACCCCTGATCGGGGACCCCCACATCCCACCCCTAAGTGGGGACACCCTGGGATCCCCACAGTTCACCTGTAATCAGGGACCCCCACAGCTCAGCCCTAATAGGAGACCCCCACATCCCACCCCTAATCAGGGACCCCTGGGACCCCAACAGCTCACCCCTAATTGGGGACCCCAGGGACTCCCACATACCACCCCTAATTTGGGACCCCCGGGACCCCCACATACCACCCCTAATTTGGGAACCCCACATCCCACCCCTAATTGGGGACCCCCGGGACCCCCACATCCCACCCCTAATCGGGGACCCCCGTGACTCTCACAGCCCGTCCCTAAACGGGGACCCCCTGTACCCCACTCCCCACCCCCCCAAGCCCCCCGACCCCTCGCGGGTGGGAAGGAGGGGTCACCCCCTGCTCTGGAGCAACGCCCTTTATTTGGGGTCTCAGGGTTTGTCCCCCCCCAGCCACGGGACCCCGGGGTTTGGGTGTCCCCTGGAGGGTGGGGACACCCTGAGCTGTCCCCTGCCCCTCCCTGGGGACCCCAAACCATCGGGCACCCCCATGAACCCCTCCTGCCCCCCCGTCCCTGCACCCCTGCCCCACAGCACAGCCCCAGCCCTGTCCCCGCGGTCTGGGGCCATGTCACATGTGTCACCCAACTGGGGTGGCCTCAGGGCTTGGGGCTCTTCACGTCACCCAAGGCCACCTCTCCTTGTTCCCCTCCGGCCACAGCTCCGGGCTCTGGGGCTGGGGGGACAGTGAGGGGGGCCATGGGACAGTCCTGGCCCCACAGATCTGCTCCCACCCTCATCCCTGTCCCCATCCCTGTCCCCATCCTCGTCCCTGCCCTGCCTTCATCCCCACCCTCATCTCCATCCCATTCTGTTCTCACCCTCATCCCCATCCCATCCTATTCCCTCTGCTCATCCCACCCTATCCCATCCCATTCCACCCTCAGCCTCCATCCCATCCCATCCCATCCCATCCCATCCCATCCCATCCCATCCCATCCCATCCCATCCCATCCCANCACACCCCATGGTGGCCGTGTCACACACCCCATGGTGGCCATGTGACACACCTGTGGTGGCCGTGTCCCACACCCCATGGTGGCCATGTCACACACCCCTTGGTGGCCATGTCACACACCCCATGGTGGCCGTGCCACACACCCCACAGTACCAATGTCACACACCCCACAGTGGCCATGTCCCACACCCCATGGTGGCCATGTCACACACCCCATCCCCTGCCCAGGGCTTGGCAGCGCCCCAAGAAAGGGACATTGAGCCCGGGGATCCGTCCTGGTGTACCCCAAACCCCAGAGCTGGGTGTGGGACAAGGGTGGGATCCATGGGATGGGATGGGATGGGGTGGGGTGGGGTGGGATGGGATGGGATCCATGGGATGGGATGGGATGGGATGGGATCCATGGGATCCATGGGATGTGCTGGGACAGGGATGGGGAGGAGGACACAGGGAAGGAGAAGGGAGGCTCTGATGGCCCCCAGAGCCGCAGTGATCACCATGGGAGAAGGGCGAGCACCAGCCGAGGAGCCCCACGGAGCCCCCAGGATTCTGCGAGATCCCAAATATCCCAAATTTCCCGCTCAGCGCCTTCAGAACACGGGCGGGATGAAGGGCGTGGCCATGGATGGGATGGGCGGTGACATGACCAAATATGGTGTTGTGGGCGTGTCGGTGGGCGTGTCCTGCACCCCCCTCCCCCCCCC
>NC_031773.1:408137-410661 GCF_001522545.3 Parus major
GACACGGCAGGGACAGACGGACACGGCAGGGACAGAGGGACACGACAGGGATAGACGGACAGACAGGAACAGACGGACATACAGGGCAGGAACAGAGGGACAGGCAGGGCAGGGACAGACGGATAGACACGGCAGGGACAAGGGACGGACACGGCAGGGACAAGGGACAAACACGGCAGGGACAGAGGGACATGTCAGGGACAGACGGACAGGCACAGCAGGGACAGACGGACACGGCAGGGACAGACGGACAGACATGGCAGGGACAGACGGACAGGCACGTCAGGGACAGACGGACACGGCAAGGACAAGGGACAGATACGGCAGGGACAGAGGGACAAACACGGCAGGGACAGACGGACAGGCACGGCAGGGACAGACGGACAGGCAGGGCAGGGAATTGCGGACACCCCAAAATTCTGGCGCCACCCAGATGGGGACAGAACCGGAGGAGGTGACAGATGCATCAGGGAATTGGGGGGACCCCCAAATTCTGTCACCATCCATATGAGGACAGGGGTGGACCAGGGGACACAGGAAGTGACAGGCACGGCAGGGAACTGGGGACACCCCAAATTCCAGCACTACCCAGACGGGAACAGGGATGGACACATCAGGGAACTGGGGACACCCCAAATTCCGTCACTACCCAGATGAGGACAGGGCTGGACACATCAGGGAACTGAGGACACCCCAAATTCTGGCACCACCCAAGTGGGGACACCCCAAATTCTGGCACCACCCAGATGAGGACAGGACTGGACCCAGCAGGGAATGAGAGGGACCCCAAAAACGACAGTGTCACCCCCCGCCCCACTCACCCTCCCCTGCGGGCTGCAGCACCAGGGAGCAGAGGAGGAGCTGCGGGGCCTCGGCGCGGGAGGCGTAGCAGGAATAATTCCCAAAATCGGGATCGCTGAGGTTCCTCAGCAGCAGGGACACGCCGGCCTCCCCCGTCCCCGCCGCGCAGAAGGCGACCCTGCCCCTAAAGCGGCTGTCGGGCTGCTCGGGGGGCTGCCAGCCCGGCTCGGGGGGCGGCTGCCAGCCCAGGCGGTGGCTGAGCACGGGGACAGCGCGGTGGTCGCCGGCCTGGTGGGTGCAGCTGAGGGTGACCCCGCGCAGGGCACCCCAGGGCTGGCTGCCGCAGGGCAGGCAGGCGTCCTCGCCGATGGCCGCTGTCACCGTGACGGGGACAGGAGGATGGTCTGGGAGGGGACACGGAGGGGTGACCCCCGGGGATGGGATACAGAGGGGTAGAGGGGCCACTCGCGTTTGGGGACATCCGTGGGGACACCCCCAGGGATGGGATACAGCGGGGTAGAGGGGTTGGTTGGGGACATCGGTGGGGACACGGCAGGGTCACCCCCCAGGGATGGGATACAGAGGGGTAGAGGGGGTCACTCGCGTTTGGGGACACCGGGGATCACCCCCAGGGATGGGATATAGCGGGGTAGAGGGGCCACTCGCGGTTGGGGACACGGCGGGGTAGAGGGGTTCGTTGGGGACATCTGTGGGGACACGACAGGCTCACTCCCTAGGGATGGGATACAGAGGGGTAGAGGGGCCACTCGCGTTTGGGGACATCCGTGGGGACACCCCCAGGGATGGGATACAGAGGAATAGAGGGGCCACTCGCGGCTGGGGACATCCGTGGGGACACGGAGGGGTGACCTCCGGGTATGGGATACAGAGGGGTAGAGGGGCCACTCGCGGTTGGGGACACGGTGGGGACACCCGGGGATCACCCCCAGGGATGGGTTACAGCAGGGTAGAGGGGTTGGTTGGGGACATCCGTGGGGACACGGCAGGGTCACTCCCCCCGGGGATGGGATACAGCGGGGTAAGGGGGTCACTCGCGTCTGGGGACATCCGTGGGGACACCGGGGATCACCCCCAGGGATGGGATACAGAGGGGTAGAGGGGCCATTCGCGGTTGGGGACACGGAGGGGACACGGAGGGGTGACCCCCGGGGATGGGATACAGAGGGGTAGAGGGGCCATTCGCGGTTGGGGACATCCCTGGGGACACGGCGGGTGGTGGTAGCGGAGCTCTGGTGGCACCGAGGGCTCGCCGGTGCCAAGCAGCCGCCCCGTGAGTCACCGCCCTGCCGGGAACGGCTCCCCCGCCCTCGCCTCGGGGTCGCCACCGCGGTCTCCGAGCAGGGAAAAAAGGGGGGGTTGGGAAGGGGGTCCCCGGGGCCGGGGGGGCTCTGCAGGACCCCCCCACCCCGCTGACGGGGGGTACCTGCCCGGCCGAGGAGGGAGCACAGAGCCCAGAGCGCCACGACGGGGAGCAGCGGCATCCTGCCGGGATCCTGCACGGCAGCCTCAGCAGCGGGCACCCCAAAACCCTGCGGGCACCCCAAAACTCTGCTGGCACCCCAAAACTCTGCTGGCAGCCCAAAACCCTGCGGGCACCCCAAAACACTGCTGCACCCCAAAACCCTGCTGGCACCCCAAAACCCTGCGGGTACTCAAAACACTGCGGGCACCCAAAACCCTGCGGGCACCCCAACACTGCGGG
>NC_031773.1:411723-414465 GCF_001522545.3 Parus major
GAGTCAGGGCACAGCCCCTGCCAGCTGTGACTCAGGGCTGCCCCTGCCAGCTGTGCCGCTGCCAAGCCCGGCGGGGCCCTGCCCCATCCAGATGTTTCCTGTGCCCGTCCAGATGTGCCCCGTCCAGCCCAGAACAGCAAATTCGGGAAAAGCTCTTTTTTATTGTTGTGTTCCCCTTTTTATTATTATATTAATATTATTTTATTATATTAATATTATTATATTCCAACAAATATTACCGCTTAATCTGCTGTAAATTTATTAAAACATTATTATTATTATTTTAATCTCTTCTAAGTTTATGTTTTAGTCAAACATATTTATTATTATTTTAATATGTGGTAAGTTTATGTTTTATTAAAATGTATTTATTATTATTAAAAGTGGTGTAATATATATTACATATACATTACATATATGAAATATAATATATATTATATATACAATAATATACACAAATTAATTAATGTTGTATAAAGGGTATAGAAAATTACATTATATTCTTTATTATAGACTATTTGTATTATATTATATTATATTAAAACCATATAATATTAATATTATATTAATATTATTAATATTAATAATAGAACACTTACATATATTAATTAATATAATATGTATTATCAACAAATGATATAAATATCATGTATAATTATTATGTAATAATTATAATATTAATGCAATTTTAATACTATTAATATATTAATGGCTATATTAATATATATTTATTATTATTTATATACTAGCGAAAAGTGTTCTTAACATGATAGGATATATTAATAAATAGAAAAATAATATAAATAGGAATATAATATCATACCATAATAAATAATATATTTTAATAATCTTATATTTCATACTTATTAGTGATAAAAATTAATTCTTATTAATAATGAATATATTATAATTATATGTAATTATATATTATGTGTATCTATTAGTATTAGATGTAAATTATAATAAATGTTAATTAAATATTAACATATAAATGTAAAATAGGTTAATATATATTTAACATATATTAACATATACGAGCATCTATTATCGCTAATATACACCACACTACCAATCATATAACAACAAATATCATTAATTATTATAAATTAATAATTAATTTAATAATAATAAATAATTTAATCATTAACAAAGCTACCAGAGCTCTAATAATGAATTATTTAAGGTCGCAGCTCTCTCTGTGTTTCATTTTGGGGCGCCACCAGCACAGGCCCAGCGCGGGAGGTGACACCGCTGTCACCAAGGTCCCCCCGGCAGCGCCACCGCTCCAAGGTTCCACCCTCCGAGCTGCCCCTCTGTGACATCAGCCCGGGCCGGTGGCACCGCCAGGGCCACCAGAGGTGACAGCTCCGCTCCGCCTCTGCCACCTGCGCTGGCACCGATGGCTCTGCTGGCCCTGCTCGTCCTGCTGGCCCTGGCCGGGCCCGTGGGGGGCACGTGGGACACCTGCAGGTCGGTGGCCCCGGGGACTCGGGGACACTCGGGGCTGTCCTGGCACGGATGAGCCCCTCGGGGGTCCCTGTCCCCGCTGTCCCCGCTGTCCCCGCTGTCCCCGCTGTCCCCGAGCAGGGCACCGATGGCTTTGTGCTTCCAGAGGGACCTGCGGGCTCCGGCCCATGGCCTTCGACCACAGCTCCGCGGTTCCCGACTACGACCCTTCAGAGGATGACTACGCCACCTTGGGATCTTCCTATGTCGCCTCCCTCGTCCTGGATGGCGCCGGTGTCCCCTCGGGGACCTGGCCCGGCATCGTCAGCGTCCAGGCCACGCTGGAGAACGGCACGTGGCACATGTGCTCGGGGATCCTCATCCACCCCCAGTGGGTGCTCACGGTGGCCCAGTGCTTCTTCAGGTCTGGGTAAGGATGAGCAGGGTCAGGGATGTCCCCAAAACTGGGAGAGGGATGTCCCCAAAAATGAGACAGGGATGTCCCCACAGCAGGGACAGGGATGTCCCCAAAAATGGGACAGGGATGTCCCCACAGGAGGGTCAGGGATGTCCCCACAGCAGGGTCAGGGATGTCCCCGCAGCACGGGGAGCTGCCGGGATGTCGCATCTCGTGGCTCTGTTCCCCGTCACCTCCGTCTCTATCTCCTCCTCAGGGACCCCTCAATTTACGAAGCCGTGATCGGGGCCACGGACCTGGCTCAGCCGGGCCGCGAGGCCGAGCTGCGCCGCATCCTGCGGATCCTGCTGCACCGGAGCTACGTGGCCACCACGGCCAGGAACAACATCGCCCTGCTGCAGCTGGACCAGCCCGTGGAGTGCAGCGACTACATCCAGCTGGGCTGCGTGCCCGACAGCTCCCTGGCAGTGCCCGAGCTCAGAACGTGCTTCATCGCGGGCTGGAGAGCCAGCCCGGACAGCGGTCAGTGCCCGCCGGGGGCTCAGGAGGAGCTGGGTACATGGGGACACTGCCGGGATGGCCCAGGGCAGAGGCCAAAGCTGCTGGAGCGGGGTCAGGGCCGTGCCCCGGAGCTCCGGGTGGGGACACGGCGGGACCGGGGCACGGCTCGGGCCGGGGCTGGGGGCTGTGCCCAGGGAGGGGCCGGTGCTCAGAGCCCTCTGTGCCCTCTGTGCCCCGCAGCTCCGACCCCGGGCGTGGTGCTGCAGGAGGCCAAGGTGCGGCTCATCGACGTCCAGCTGTGCAACAGCAGCCGCTGGTACGGGGGGGCCGTGCACCCCCAGGACCTGTGCGCGGGGTACCCGCGGGGCGGCATCGAC
>NC_031773.1:415760-416779 GCF_001522545.3 Parus major
CCGAGCAGGGCACCGATGGCTTTGTGCTTCCAGAGGGACCTGCGGGCTCCGGCCCATGGCCTTCGACCACAGCTCCGCGGTTCCCGACTGCGACTCAGAGGATGAGGACACGACTTTGGGATCTTCTGGCGGCCTTTCCCTTCTCGTGGATGGTCCCGGTGTCCCCTCGGGGACCTGGCCCGGCATTGTCAGCATCCAGGCCAACCTGGAGAACGGCACGTGGCACATGTGCTCCGGGGCCCTCATCCACCCCCAGTGGGTGCTCACGGTCGCCCGCTGCTTCATCGAGGCTGAGTAAGGATGAGCAGGGACAGGGATGTCACCAAAACTGGGACAGGGTTGTCCCCACAGGAAGGTCAGGAATCCTCACAGAAGGGTCGGGGATGTCCCCACAGTAAGGACAGGGATGTCCCCACAGCAGGGTCAGGAATGTCCCCACTCGAGGGTCAGGGCTGTCCCCACTTGAGGTTCACGGATGTCCCCACTCGAGGGTCAGGGATGTCCCCACAGGAGAGTGAGGGATGTCCCCACAGTAAGGTCAGGGATGTCCCCACTCGAGGGACAGGGATGTCCCCACAGGAGGGTCAGGGATGTCCCCACAGGAAGGTCAGGGATGTCCCCACAGGAAGGTCAGGGATGTCCCCACTCGAGGGTCAGGGATGTCCCCACAGGAGGGTCGGGGATGTCCCCATTCGAGGGTCAGAGATGTCCCCCCAGCACACGGAGGTGCCCAGCACAGGAAGGGAATTGCGCTGCCGCATCCCGCGGCTCTGCTCCATCGATCCTTTCTCCATCTCCTCCTCAGGGACACCTCCAGGTGGGAAGTGGCGATCGGGGCCACGGATCTGGCTAAGCCGGGCCCTGAGTACAAGCTGCGCCGCATCCTGAGGGTCCTGATGCACCAGAACTACGACGCCGACTCGGAGTGCAACAACATCGCCCTGCTGCAGCTGGACCAGCCCGTGGAGTGCAGCGACTACATCCAGCTGGGCTGCGTGCCCGACAGCTCCCTGGCAGTG
>NC_031773.1:417729-419928 GCF_001522545.3 Parus major
TCCCCCCAGCCCACCCAGTGTCCCCAGAACCCCGAGGTGTGGCTGTGAGCCTGGAGCAGCCCCTGACCCCTCTCTCCTGGCGCAGGGGGACATCGGGGGCCCCCTGGTCTGCAAGGACAACGTTGGTGACTACTTCTGGCTGGTGGGACTGGCCAGCTGGGGCCGAGGCTGCTCCGGTGACAAACGGCCCGGGGTGTTCACGTCCACCCAGCACTTCCACACCTGGATCCAGGTCCAGATCGGATTGGTTCCCCCGATTACGGCGGCCCCACCACCAAAGCCAAAGCCACCGATCCCCACCTTTGTGGAAGAGCTGCAAGAACTGGAACCTGAACCACACCTGGAAATAGAAACTGAAGTGGAACTGGAACCGGTGCCCATCCCAGTCCCCATACCGGAACCAGAACCGATACCAGAACCAGAAGATGAAGAACCAGAACCAGAGCCAGAATCGGATACGTTTATAACGATTTCATTCCCAAAAAACATCCTGCTGAAGTTCTTCAAGAACCTTCAGGAGTTCCTGGAGTTCCTGAGGGACAAAATGGACTGAGCAGATCCAGTTCTGGATTTGGGACATCACAACCATTCCCTGTTGGAGCCATGGCTGTGCCAAAGCCACCCCGGTGCCCAGGGCTGCTCTGTCCTGCTCATTGTCCTCCCCTCCACCCACCCTGGTGATGTTCTTGAAATAGAGTTGTTCCAAATTTTTCATTTTCAGTCCCGTTTGATCTGTGGCAGCCAGGATGGGACAATCTGGGGGAAAAGGGTGGGGTTGGCTCCTGGTTTGGGGGAGATGAGGGAGGGATGGAGAGGAGGACGAGCTTGGGTGTGGCTGACGGTTCTCCACCATCTCCAGCACCTTCTGCTGAACCTTTCAGCAGCAGGAACACCCACCCTGAGGGGTCATCCCTGCTCCTCTCATTAGGGACTTTCAGATTTGGTTCTTTTCCCTTTGAACTGGAGATTGACCAGAGGGACGCAGTTTTCTCTCGTTCTGTCTCAGTTGTTTAATTTTTTCTTATCAACATTACAAGGTACAAGGAGCTACGTGCACTGTGATAGAAAAGGGGTAAAATGGCTAACAAAGATCCTCTTCAAGGTCTTTTATATGTCCATTTACCCAATTAACAAAAGCCAACTTAATTATTTTTATAATGACCCAATGACCCAACACCTGTGCGCTGCACTGGGGCATTTTCTACCCAATCACTTAAAACTACCCAAGAACTCCTAGGAGAAGAACATGAAGAAGAAAGAAGGACAAGAGACAACACCCTAAATCTTCCATCTTCTCTCTTGTTCTCTAAACTACTTTTTCACTCAGTGATTTAAACAACTTTCCAATCGACACACACTTTTCCTATCTAACATTTGTTTCCATGTATCACCATGAAAACACGCTCGTGTATTTCATATTCTATGAAATTCAATGTTTCCTTGAATCCTAGAACTAAATATTAGAAACAAGGGCGCACACTCTGTATCTCAGACTCCAACACCTGCTCATGGGCCACCAGGAGCTCAATGCTCCAGCAGCAGGACACCCCGGAAATCTCCTAAAATCACAGAGTTCCATCAGCCCATGGTGAAACTCCCCGCCCTGGGGCGTTCCTACCCTCACTTCTGGGGGTGTCCTCTCAGGGTTTGGGGATTTGGGACACGGCCACCACCGCTGGAAATCTGGACAAGGACCAGAGCAGCAGGAGCTGTTCAACAGCGCTGCCCACGCCCTGGGCCGGACTGCGCCACCCACGGGGTTGTGCTCTGGTTTTGTGGTTGGAAGCCGGATTTTCTGAATTCCTGGTGTTTATTGGATCCTTCCTACAGTTACTGGATCCTTCCCACATTTATTGGATCCTTCCCACATTTATTGGATTTTTTCCACATTTATTGGATCCTTCCCACATTTATTGGATTTTTTCCACATTTATTGGATTTTTTCCACATTTATTGGATTTTTTCCACATTTAGTGGATCCTTTCCACATTTATTGCATTCTCCCCACATTCATCGGATCCTTTCCATGTTTATTGGATTCTTCCCACATTTATTGGATCCTTTCCATGTTTATTGCATCCTTCCCACATTTATTGGATTTTTCCACATTTATTGGATCCTTCCCACATTTATTGGATCTTTCCCACATTTACTGGATTTTTTCCACATTTATTGGGTTTTTTTCCACATTTATTGGAT
>NC_031773.1:421629-422674 GCF_001522545.3 Parus major
TAAATTAATATAAAATAATTAGAAATCAGAAACTCATTGAGGGCAGGAAAGCAGGAGCCCAGCCAAGGCTCCGTTTGTCTCTCTGCATTGAAAAGGAGGAAAGGTGAGGATGAGGAAGAGCCCGGTTCCTTCCTCCCTTCTGTGACCCCTCCTCGGAAAAAACTCCACTGACCCATTGCAAGGAACAAATTACCCCTCCTTAATTGGTTTAATTCCTAATTAGCGCAGGAAGTGGAGAGCGGGGTATGGTATGTATTTGTATTCAATACTTTCATGAATAAATGTAAATTTAATGATTTATTTATAATTAATTTTATATTATTTATAATTATAATTGTAATTATAAATAATATAAATATAAATAAAAAATTAAAATAAATAGAAATAAATATAAAAAATAAAAATAAATATAAAAGAGAAATAAAAATAAATATATAAATATAAAAGATAAATAATAAATAAATATTTATAAATATAAATTTAATACTAAACATGAACATAAAGGTAAAAACAAATATAACTAATAAATTTAGATTTATAAACATAAACATAAACATGCACGTAAATGTAAACATAATAAATAAATATAAATATAATAAATAAACATAAATTTATAAATATAAATATAAGTATTAATATAAAGATAAACATAATAAATATAAATATAAAAATATAATAAATAAACATAGATTTATAAATATAAATATGAGTATGAATTTAAACATAATAAATATAAATATAAATATAAATATAAATATAAATATAAATATAAATATAAATATAAATAGAAATAGAAATAGAAATAGAAATAGAAATAGAAATAGAAATTTATAAATATAAATATAAATATAAATATAAATATAAATATAAATATAAATAGAAATAGAAATAGAAATAGAAATAGAAATAGAAATAGAAATAGAAATAGAAATAGAAATAGAAATAGAAATAAATAGAAATAGAAATAGAAATAGAAATAGAAATAGAAATAGAAATAGAAATAGAAATAGAAATAGAAATAGAAATAGAAATAGAAATAGAAATA
>NC_031773.1:424202-427467 GCF_001522545.3 Parus major
CTGTCCCCGCTGTCCCCGCTGTCCCCGCTGTCCCCGAGCAGGGCACCGATGGCTTTGTGCTTCCAGAAAGACCTGCGGGCTCCGGCCCATGCATTTGAACAAGAGCATCGCGATTCCCGAGTACAGACCCTCGCGTTCTGCCAATGTCACCACCCTCGATGTCCTTCCAGGGGCCTGGCCTGGCATTGCCAGCATCCAGGTCACCGCGAAGAACGGCTCGTGGCACATGTGCGCCGGAGCCCTCATCGACCATCACTGGGTCCTCACAGCCGCACGCTGCTTCCTCGGGGCCAGGTAAGGGGGGACAGGGACAGGGACAGGGACAGGGACAGGGACGGGGACAGGGACAGGGACAGGGACGGGGACGGGGACAGGGATGTCCCCATAGCAGGGACAGGGATGTGTCCATAGGAAGGACAGGAATGTCCCCAAAACAGGGACAGGAATGTCCCCACAGCAGGGACAGGGATGTCCCCATAGCACAGACAGGGATGTGCCCAAAAGAGGGACAGGAATGTGCCCACAGCAGGATCAAGAATGTCCCCACAGGAGGTTCAGTGATGTCCCCACAGCAGGAAGAGGTGCCCAGCACTCCCTTGTGCTGCTCCGTTGCTGTCTCCTGCCCCTGCTGTGGGAATCAGAGGGTTGGGAATGGCTGAGCTGTGGCAGCCCCTGGCTCTGCTCCCTGTCACTCCCCACGGCTCCCCCAGGGATATCCACAAGTGGAAGGTGGTGATCGGAGCCACGGATCTGAGCCAGCCGGGCGCCAAGGCCGCGGTGTTCAAGGTCAAGCGGATCCTGGTGCACCGGCACTACGTGGCCACCACGGCCAGGAACAACATCGCCCTGCTGCAGCTGGACCAGCCCGTGGAGTGCAGCGACTACATCCAGCTGGGCTGCGTGCCCGACAGCTCCCTGGCAGTGCCCGAGCTCAGAACGTGCTTCATCGCGGGCTGGAGAGCCAGCCCGGACAGCGGTCAGTGCCCGCCGGGACAGGGCCCGGGGCTGCGGGGGGCTGGGCCCGGAGCCCCGGGGCTGGGCCGGGCCCCGCGGGGCCCCCCGAGGTTGCGGTGCTCAGAGCCCTCTGTGCCCGCAGCTCCCGGGCCGCGCCTGGTGCTGCAGGAGGCCAAGGTGCGGCTCATCGACGTCCAGCTGTGCAACAGCAGCCGCTGGTACGGGGGGGCCGTGCACCCCCAGGACCTGTGCGCGGGGTACCCGCGGGGCGGCATCGACNAAATAGAAATAGAAATAGAAATAGAAATAGAAATAGAAATAGAAATAGAAACAAACATAAACATTATAAATAATATAAATATAAATATAAATAGAAATAGAAATAGAAATAGAAATAGAAATAGAAATAGAAATAGAAATCTATAAATAGAAATAGAAATAGAAATAGAAATAGAAATATAGATATAAATATAAATATAAATAGAGATAGAAATAGAAATAGAAATTTATAAATATAAATATAAATATAAATATAAATAGAGATAGAAAAAGAAATAGAAATAGAAATAGAAATTTATAAATATAAATATAAATATAAATAGAAATAGAAATAGAAATAGAAATAGAAATCTATAAATAGAAATAGAAATGTAATAATAAATCCTGTATTCCCCATTTTTCAGGGCTGTGTGAATTTAGGGGACCCAGCAGTGGCCCGGTACCGTTCAATAAATCCTCACTTGGTTTTTAACCCGAAATGCTGGAAGAGCTTCAGCTGGAATATCAAACTGATATTGATCCTTTATTTATCATTTTGTGGAGTTTTTCCACCCCCAGCCTGTTAGAAACACAGATTATATTACTGGCTTCTCTCAAATACTGCAATAAATGTTATATGTGTGAGATTAGAAAATTTTATTGTATTTATATAATTTCTTTTATTTCTGTTATTGATGAAAGTTAGAAATAGAGGTATAATAAATATATGTTATGTTCTGATGGCACAAAATGACCCCAAACAATGCGGTTGTTTCATCTTTATTTCTGTTTTTACTATTAACTATTGACACCTGTATTGTTTTTATATATTTTATGTATGTATTTATTTATATATAATGTATAAAATGTTTATATTATATGTATCTCTCTATATAAATATATGTAAATGTATATTTTTAATAGAAATATATTTATATCTAAATATATATTTATATCTAAATATGTAAATATAGATTGTATATATATAATATATAATATATAATATATAATATNCCTGGCACTGCACCCAGCCAGCCCAGCCAGCGCTCCCGGCAGCTCCAGGTGTGGAGATCCTGGAATTTCCCTTCCCTGGCCAGCCCTGGATGAGCCCAGCCCGAGCCAGCCCCGTCCTGCTCCAGGCTGGAGCCTCCAGAGCGGAGCCTTTCCATGGGAATCCAGCCGGGAATGCGGCTCTGGAAGGGCTTGGGATGGGAAGGGGCAGGCCCAGGGCTGGCAGCAGCCCCTGACCCCTCTCTCCTGGCGCAGGGGGACATCGGGGGTCCCCTGGTCTGCAAGGACAAGAAGGAGGACAAGTTCTGGCTGGTGGGACTGGCCAGCTGGGGCCGAGGCTGCGCCAAGGCCAAGAGAACCGGGATCTTCACCAACACCCAGCACTTCCACACCTGGATCCACGCCCACGCCACCCTGAACCCGGCGCCGTTCTCAGCGAAGTCGGAGCCCACCCTGACCTCGGCCGAGCCACCACAAACGAAGCCGGACGGCACCGCGGCCGTCACCATCCCGAAACGGACCCTGAGGCATTTCCTTGGGAAGCTGCTGGAGGTGTTGGAGCTCCTCAAGAGCAGGTCGGGGTGAGCGGGAGGAAGAGCAGATCCCGTTCTGGCTGCGGAGCATCTCCAGCAGCCCCGGCTGGGGCCGTGGCCATGGGGACAAAGCCACCCCCGGGGCCCGGGGCCCTGCCCTCGCTCCCGCCCTGAGGCCTCACGGATGCTCCAGTTGATTTAATCCTTGGAATAAAGTTGTGTTCCTGATGAGTGGGGGTTTCGAGATGGAATTTTTGGAATTAATCCTTGGAATAAAGTTGCATTCCTGATGAGTTGGGGTTTGGAAATGGAATTTTTGGATTTAATCTTTGGAATAAAGTTGTGTTCCTGATGAGTTGGGGTTTGGAGATGGAATTAATGATAATTTTTTGATTTAATCCTTGGATTAAAGTTGTGTTCCTGATGGGTGGGGGTTTAGAGATGGAATTAATGGTAATTTTTGGATTTAATCCTTGGAATAAAGTTGTGTTCCCGATGAGTTGGGGTTT
>NC_031773.1:427567-429463 GCF_001522545.3 Parus major
TTATATATATTATGTAATATATATATGTTAATTTTATTATTTATTAATAAAATAAAAATAAATAAATAAATAAAATAATATGAAATAAAATAAAATAATAAATACAAATCCGTTGCATCAGTAAATATTAAAAGATGAATCTCCTCACTGGACATTTTAATTTAAACAGAAATAGATTGCTGAGTTTTCCTGAGTCTGGCAGGAAATTTGAGGCGGTGTCACACAAGAATCCAACTTATTTTATTTATGGCAACCCTGCAGGCTTATTTGCATAAATTTGGGTCCTTAAATGTAAATTATTCTTTGCCTCTGGCTGTGTGCAGGTGTAATTCAAGTCCTTTGGATGTCTCAGTGTAATGTTTGGATTTCAGTGGTTGTTTGTGTGTTTTTTATCAATTTAATTTTTCAGAATCGCGGATTTAGGGCATCATTAAGGTGGGAAAAAACCTCTAAAAGCTCTGAGCTCAGCATTTCATTAAAGGCTTCTCTCATTTCGCTGCTTCTCCTGGGTTTAAATCTGGTTTTAGCCTGGAATTGAAGTGGCATCCACACAAATTTGCCAGAAATGCTGGTTTTTAGTTACTTTAAAACAAATTCCTCACTTTTGGGAATTATCCCACAAGGGGTTGGATTAATCTCACCTAGAATAGAATAGAATGGAATGGAATGGAATAGAATAGAATATAGAATAAAATAAAATAGAATAAAATTAAATTAAATTAAAATAGAATAGAATAAAATAAAACAAAATAATAAAATAAAATAAAATTGAAATAAAATAAAATGAAATAGAATAAAAAATAAAATAAAACAGAATAAAATAATAGAATGGAATAGAATGGAATAGAATGGAATAAAATAAAATAAAATAGAATAGAATAGAATAAAATAAAACAAAATAAAACAAAATAATAAAATAAAATAATAAAATTAAATAAAATTAAAATAAAATAAAATAAAATTGAAATAAAATAAAATTAAATAGAATAAAAAATAAAATAAAACAGAATAAAATAATAAAATAGAATAGAATGGAATAGAATGGAATAGAATGGAATAAAATAAAGTAAAATAAAATAAAGTAAAATAATAAAATAAAATGAAATAGAATCAAATGAAATAAAACTAAAATAATATAAAATAGAATGAAATGAAATAACATAAAATAATTTTAAAAAATAAATCTCAGTTTCTCTCTGAGCAAGTTGCCCTCTCCTGCTTCACATTCTGTGCATGACAAGAACTTTATTTTTGGATCATTTCAGGCACTTGGATCCCGAATCCAAGAGCTCCCACCAGCAGCTCCCAAAACCAATCACAGCTCTGTCCTCGGCTGCCAGGAACATCCTCCAGGAGCACAACTCATCCCTGGCTGCCCCAGAGAGCAGGTGAGCTCACCTTGGGCTGGGATGGAGGTTAATTACAAACATCCTGATTAAACTAATTAAATTCATTCACCACCAAAAATGAACGGTTTCATTTTGCCGTCGTTCACACCCACGGGAAAGGGATTTCCCCAAGAGATTTCTTTTGGAGGGAAGAAGATGCTGCAAGAAACTCGGTCCAGGTGTGGAAAAGCAGAATTTAAGTGAGAAATAACAGTTTTAAAAACAAATTTATCACTTGTCACACTCAGAGTTCATCTCTCTTTACACCATTCCTGCCCAGTGGCATTCGGGAGACGTCAAAAAATCTTGAAAATTCCTCAGGAACTGAAGCAAGGAGCTTGGAATGTAAATTCCAGCAGGTGCTGAGCTCTGTGGTGCCTTCACCTCCCTCCCTGAGCCTCTGGTCGTGACAATTCTCTCTGCCCTGGGTGATGAACACCCTCATTGATTTATAAATAAATATAAGCTGTCCACAGCTGGACAGGTGACACCTCCTGTGACACTTGAG
>NC_031773.1:430048-432749 GCF_001522545.3 Parus major
GGGACACCTCCTGTGCCATTTAAAGCTGGGGGTGACATCTCCTGTGCCATTTGAAGGGAGGAGGTGACACCTCCTGTGCCACTTCAGGGGGAGGTGACACCTCCTGTGCCATTTGAAGTTAGGTGACATCTGTACCATTTGAAGCTGGGGACACCTCCTGTGCCATTTAAAGCTGGGGGTGACATCTCCTGTGCCATTTGAAGCTCGTAGAGAGCAGAAGATTTGAAGAGGAACCATCTTCACCATTTTTGGGCCTACAGCGTTTCCTCGGCATCGCCCCTCACAAGGAATCTGTGGTTTCCTCTCCTGTTCCCATTCCAGGAGGAGATCTGAGCTCTGGCTGTGACCAGGGATGGTTTTTTTCCAGGATAATCCCTTTTTTCCCCCCTCTGTTATCACCTTCTGCCCACATGGGACACCCAGCACGGCCTAGGGGAGCAGAGCAGGCCGGATCCCATTCCCACACACGAAATTAGGGCTGGGCCTTTGGAACGACCCCAAAGCTCATCTGAAAGCTGGAATTCAGAGTCAGCCGCTGTCTGTGCCCTCTGGCTGTTGGCAAACTGGAATTTCATGGAATTCTGGAATGGTTTGGGTTGGAAAGGCCTGAAAGATCATCCATGGGCAGGGACAGCTCCCACTGTCCCAGGCTGCTCCAGGCCCCATCCAGGGCATTTCCAGGGATCCAGGAACATCCTCAGCTTCTCTGGGAATTCCATCCCAGCCCCTCCCCAGCCTCACAGGGAATCAGGGAATCAGGATCTGGATCAGGGGCTCAATCCCAGGCCTGATTCCTTGTTCTCCTTCCACCCAAACCGAGGCGCCTTTGCTGCTCTACCTCAACACCAGCCCACAGATTTTCACCAAGGTGCTCTCACACCTTGTAAAAACCACCATTACATAATTAATAATTAATATTAATAAATAAATTAATCACATTAAATAACAATCACATTAAATAATAATCACAGTAAATAATGGTGACAGTAAATATTAATAATCACAGTAAATAATGATCACAGTAAATAATGACAATCACAATAAATAACAATCTCATTAAATAATAAGGTGCTTTTCACATTAAATCACATGAGAAAAACTCAGTGTCTTTAGAGATCTCACTCATTCCCTTCATCTCGAAGCAGAATTCTGAATTCTCACTACAAAAACCCCTCAGAATTCCCTTTATATCCCAGCCACATTCCCGGATGCGATGTACAAATGTTAATTGCAGGCTTTTAATTAACGCCCTGGAAAAAGGTCGGATCCGGAGGCTCCTGCGGATCCGTTTATCCCAAGAATTTGTGCCGAGGGCGCTCCTGAGAGGAGCTGGGTGCAGAATGAGGGAATCTGCATCATCTGTCCTCAGCAAGAGACAAGACCTGGAAGTGTGAAGTTGGAAAAGTCTCGCCCTTGGCAGATGGGAAAAAAATCTGGATTTCCACCCCAGCACGTTTGGGTGTTGTGACTCGAGCAGTGTTTGCATTTAACACTCTCAAAAACAGAGTGATGGAACAACTGTGAGGGGAGGGAAAAAGCAAACTGCTCATCTGAGTCATTTCCCAGGCCTTGCAACAAAATTGTGGTGGAAATACTGAAAATTCAGGAAAAAATTGGATTAAAGGGATTGATTAAAATCCTTTTGTACAGAAGCAGCTGGAATGTTGTCGAGAAAATCTCCCATTTCTGAAATATTCTGGTCCAGCCTGTAGTGTTTTTGTTTTAAAAAATATTGAAGTGGTTTAATTTTTTTTTCTTCTTCTTTCTCTCCAATTTTATGCTTCCAACTCTTGGGATGGAAGAAAGAGTAAACTAAAAAAAGCCACCAAGGGGTAAGAACATGTTGAGCTCCACATATACCCAATGAAGGAAATGACATTTTCCAACATCAGGGATTAATCCAATCATGGAAAAGACCTCTGAGATTATCAAATCCAACCCCAATTTTTGTTTTTTTGGGTTTTTTTATTTTGCATTATTTGTCCCATCTGACAATTTTTATTTAAGAAAATAAAAACCTTCAGCTGTGTGGGAACAACGTCATCATTCCCCAGGTCATTAACACTCCTTGGAATCAAGTCCTTCCATTGTCCTGTTGCTTCTGCTCTACAATTAAAATAAATCTAATTCAATTTATTCAAGTAAAAATTAAAGGTTTTGGTTGGACATCTTCCCTCTGACCTGCAGTTTTCAGCAGGACAATTTCTAATTTCACTGCTAAGACCACAGCTCTGGTCTTCAACCCATGATAACTTATTTTTCCTGATTCCACAGAAGTTTCCAGGGATTTTTGGGTTCTCCCACAGATGGAAGTGTGGATTTTTTTGGCTTGAGCTTTCATTTATTTTCACTTCCAGGTTTGGACTTGCAGAGCAGAGTCATTTAGGGCAAAATATTCTACAAATGTCCTTTAAAGTAAATGATAAATTCTTTGAGGCCCTGTCTGCTGCACTTCACTGCTCACTTTTCCCAGTAAATGTTATTTTATTTTATTTTATTTTATTTTATTTTTATTCTCATTTATTTTATTTTATTCTTAGCTTATTCTATTTTATTTTATTTTATTCTTATTTTTATTTTATTTTATTTTATTTTATTTTATTTTTATTCTCATTTATTTTATTTTATTTTTATTCTCATTTATTTTATTCTTAGTTTATTCTATTTTATTTTATTCTTATTTTTATTTTATTTTATTTTA
>NC_031773.1:432974-434987 GCF_001522545.3 Parus major
TTCTTCCTATTTTTCATTTCTTTTTCCATATAGCTAAAAGGGAAATTTTACTAAAGGGAAAACTAAAATTTGGCTGTTTCACCTCTAATAATTCTCTCTGCTGAGCTTTTCAGGACAGGACTAAATTCACATTATCCAAACTCATTTATAGACAAAAACCAGGAAAAAGAGGGAGGCTTGAATTCCTTCCAAACTCCTTGGACATCTCCATGGCACAAACCCCCTAAGCTCCCGTTTTCCCCCCATTTTTTGGACATTCTGGAGTAATTTTAGAAGCCTTGTATGATTTTTACAAGTCATGGAGTATTTTTATAAGAAGGCTGAATTAAATCACACATTTCTGGTGGCTCTTGGACCAGGAAAGCTTCCCCCTGGAAATGATTTCCCACAATTTTCCTGATCTGCTGCCCTTGGAGAAGGGACGGCCTGAGAGAAAGGGAATATCTTGAACACTGTTGGATGCTGGATTTTGACACAGCAAAGTCTGGTAGGATAAAATGTTCCTTTTCCAGGACAAAATACTCCTTTCATGGGATAAAATATTCCTTTTCCAGGAATAAAAAAATACTTCTTTTCCAGGATAAAATATTCCTTCCCCTTGAAGGCAGCGACAACATTCTCTAAGACTTCCTCAGTACCTCTGGTAGCAAAAACTTTCCTGTTTCTCATGGAATTTCCACATTTTTATCCCTCTATTCCTGATCCCTTCTTCCTGATGTGTGGATTCATTAAGCCACCACTGAAATATTTTTTTCCCCTGTAATCACAGCTAAATTCCCACAAGCTAAAATGCCAGCAGGACAGGATGGAATTCTTTCGGATTTCTGCACCGTGGATGAGGTCAGGGTGGATAATCTTTGAACTCCCTTCCAGATCCATAAATCCATAAATCCTAAATTTCTGAGCTGGCCTAGACCAGAGACGTTCTGGGATATCTGGAGCACTGCCAGAGAAATCCTTTATCAATCCAGGCCTTTTCCTTGCTTTCCTTGGAATAAACTGATGATGTCTGGATGAAATGGGAAGTTGTTATCGGAGCTCCAGCGGGGTCGTTATCGCTGGCAGGGTCTCGGAGCTCTCAGATTTTGGCTCTGGATTTTGTGCAGATAAGGAATTTGGGTTTTTCTGCGGGAGATAAAACAACTCAGAGGAGCCTCCTCAATGTTTACATCATCCCTGGGGTGTTACCTTTTCAAGGAAATTCCTCTTTTATTTACTCGGAATTCTTTCCTGTGGTGCCACTCCACAGGTTTGGGAACAGGAAACTCCAATCCTGATCTCCCACCTGCTGCTGAGCCTCATTAAATCAGGAAATGAAAACTGGGAGCTGTGGGTGTTGTCTTTGCAAACTGCCGAAGTTCTGAGAGGATTGGGAACAGGTTTTGTGGGATGGGGAAGTGCTGGGATTTATTTCTCGCTCTCCCTGCTGAGCTGTGCGACTGCAACATCAATAACTCCATCACACACGATGAATTTCCTTTTTTGGCTCCTGTTTTTAAACCAGGAATCTTTTTCCCCCCCTCACCTTCAGGGAATTTGGGCATATCAGGGGACACGTTTTTGTCCCACCTGATGCAGCTCTCACCGAAAGTCTGTGGACCAAGTTTCCCGTTCCTCGGAGGCAGCTCCCAGGACAAGCCAGAGCCGAGCAGCAGGAGCCAGGAGGAGCTGGAAGAGGAGTGGACACATCAAAAGGTTGGATTGATATTCATGGAATTACAGAATCAGGATGGTTTGGGTTGGGAAGGACCTTAAAGATCATCCAGTTCCACCCCCAGCCACAGGCAGGGACAGCTCCCACTATTCCAGGTTGCTCCAAGCCCCATCCAGTGCTGGACACTCCCAACATTCCAAATTAGTATTAAAAAAAAACCAAAACAGTGACAATTTAGGCATAAATGGATGAGGTGGAGATATTCCCCCAAAACCACTGGAAATCTCTGGTAAATTTTCACTTTTCATTGGAATAAACCCTTTTCCCTTCTCTATAATTCCTGCAGAGACTGAAGTGCC
>NC_031773.1:435306-453990 GCF_001522545.3 Parus major
CCTGGTGAGAACCTCCTGAGGAAATCCAGCAAAGCAAATTTAGGTTCTTCTCCTGTGCCTGGTGAGAACCTCCTGAGGAAATCCAGCAAAGCAAATTTAGGTTCTTCTCCTGTGCCTGGTGAGAACCTCCTGAGGAAATCCACAAATGTCAATTTAGGTTCTTCTCCTGTGCCTGGTGAGAATCTCCTGAGGAAATCCAGCAAGGCCAATTTGGGTTCTTCTCCTGTGCCTCAGCTCCAATCCCAGCCAGGTTCCCACTCCAAACCTGTCCTGCCTCCAATCCCAGCTGGACAGAAAAGCACCGACCCCTGATGGTCACTTCCATCCCAATTTTTGTCACGCTGACACTTCCTAACCCTGCTTTTCATCTCTTTCTCTTCAACAAAGTAAAATCTATCAAATATTATTGCTGAATCCATTTCTGATTAACTCTCAAAAAAAAAAAAAGAGAAAGAAGAAAAAAAAGTTATTTATTTATAACTTTATTAAAAAGTAATTTCTGTATTTCCCAAAGCTAGAAATTATTTCCCTGGGCACTCTCAGCTGGGAAATGGTGGAGATTTTTTTTCCTACCACGGAATTGTATCTTCCATTAATTTTATAGATTTAATTGAGGTGTGGAAGCACCAGGGCTTCTAATAATATTATCTATATTGTAGGGCTGGTGAATTATTTAGAAGAGGGATTTTGTGAAATGTTCAGAGGGAAATTGGGAACAGAAACCAGTTCAGAGTTGGATTCTTTTTTAAAATAAAATGTGGTTGAGTCACAATGATTTGATTTGCAAGTGGATTTAAGCAACCTAGAGAGGAGTCATCAGCAAAAATGAGAATTATTGAGAGCCAGCTGAAGGGGTGACAAGTGAGTGAAGATTTGGGTTTTCACTAGACAATAAAACTCGTGAATTAACATTTGTCCTGATTAATTATCGTTGCCTTCTATGTCTGTCCAGAGCCCTTTTGCCTCAGCAGGTTCCTCCTCAGAGCCCTTTCCCTGCAGAGAAAATGGGATTTTGTCCCAGTCTGGAGCCATGGAAGAGCCCAAAGTGTTCCTTGAGGCCAAGGGTTTTGTTGATTAACTTGGATGAATTGCACAGAGCAGCTCAGGGTGAGTAATTCAGATTCAGGGAGCCTCAAATTCCGCAGCTTTTTAGGGAGCTCTTTCCATGGAGCAGCTGGCTGGATCCTCAAGCTGGAGATCAGCAGCTCTTCCAAGGCTTCAGATTTCCATGGTGGATTTTGGCAGAACAAGAGGTGATTTTGTAGCCCTGGGGCACAGTGAGCTCAGAGCCAAAACTTCAGATTTTGGGGTTCTTTTTTTTAGGCCAAGGTAGTTCAGTGAGTGCTGGGCTGGATTGAAAAACCACCCAAAATCCTGCAGCAAACCATGGAATCGTGGAATGGTTTGGTGGGAAGGGACCTTAAATCTCATTCCATGTCCAGGGACACCTCCCACCATCCCAGGCTGCTCCAAGCCCTGTCCAACCTCACCTTGGACATTCCAGGGATCCAGGGGCTGCTCTGGGAATTCCAGCCCAGGCAGGAATTCCTTCCCTATGTCCAGATCCCATCCATCCCTGCCCTCTGGCAGGGGGGAGCCATTCCCTGTGTCCTGTCCCTCCAGGCCTTGTCCCCAGTCCCTCTCCAGCTCTCCTGGAGCTCCTTTAGGCCCTGGAATGTGCTGGAAGCTCTCCCTGCAGCCTTCTCCAGGCTGGGAATTCCCAGCTCTCCAGAGCAGAGGAGCTCCAGCCCTGGAGCAGCTCCATGGATTTCTCTGGATTTGCTCCAGCAGCTCCCGGCTGTTGAAATTTCGGGTCTTTTTGGAGAACCTTGGATTCTGGTTTAGATTTGAGTCTTGCCTGGGACCTCAAATCTGGACAGTTGTGAGGATTTGAGTCTTGCTGGGAAACCTCAAGAGAGTCTGAGTCGTGCCTGGGGAACCTCAAATCCTGAATTTCCACCACCCCAACTGCTCCCAGCTCCCATTGGTGCTGGATTTAGGGAGACTTGGATCTGATGGTGTGGTCTTCTCCTGAACCCCAGCCAGCCAGGCTGAGTCTTTCCTGTTTTCTCTGATGTTAAAGAAAAATGGTGAATTGTTATTTAGGTTGGATATTCATGGAAAAATTCTTGATGGAAAAGGTTGGAACAGGGCAGTGGAGTCGCCATCCCTGGGGAATTTCAGAGCCACGTGGATGTGGCACTTGAGGACATTCGTTAGTGGTGGCCTTGGCACTGCTGGGAATGGTTGGATCATCTTAGAGGGCTTTTCCAACCTCAACAATTCCACGATCCCATTGATTTCCCAGCCACCGGCAAAGCACGGAATGAGAAACAAACCCAAGGGAGCCTTTGAAGAGGATAGAGATTTATTTCTCTTTAAAAAAAAACCAACCCAAACTCCAACCTAAACCCAACCAGCCACCCCAAAGGCAGTCAGGCTCCTTCCCTTTTCCAGCCTCTGCTAAAAAATAGGTGCTCTGATCTCTACACAAACATTAAAACTCAACTAATCAGCGCCCCCGGCCTGGAGGGGGAGCCTGGATTTAATTAATTTTGGCTAACAAGGCCCTTCTGCCTGGACCTTTCCTCCTCTGTCCTCCAGCAGGAAGGGAATTGCTGCCACTCCTGCGACTCCATAAATATTCCAAACACACTGATCACGCTGGGAAGTTAAAAAAATCCCCCCGATGGGAATAAACAACCCACGGCTGATGTGTTGGGAGTGAAAAGCACATGGTTAAAAAAAATGGGAATGCCCAAATCCCCCAAACATCCCATGGGAACTGGGGACAATATGCAAGTTCCTGGAGTGGAAGAGTGACCCAGAGTATGCACAGAATGTTACAGCTGGGAGCAGCTCCGTGTCAGCTCTGCTCAGTGCCTGGATCCAACAATCCCTGGATCCAACAATCCCTGGATCCAACAATCCCTGGATAAAACAATCACTGGATCCAACAATCCCTGGATCCAACAATCCCTGGATCCAACAATCCCTGGATCCAACAATCCCTGGATCCAACAATCCCTGGATCCAACAATCCTTGGATAAAACAATCCCTGGATAAAACAATCCCTGGATCCAACAATACCTGGTTCCAACAATCCCTGGTTCCAACAATCACTGGATAAAACAATCCCTGGATAAAACACCCGTGGACATTCAGGTACAGCTCTGACGTTTCCCCGCCTGTGCCAGGCTGACACAAAAGCCACGAGGAAGCTGATCCCAAGGGATGGGAGGAGAACTGGGAGAGTAAAACCCAGCCCTCTCAGGACCCACTGGGCAGACTGGAAGCTCCAGGCTGTATCCCACATCCTCCCAGCACAGGGATCAGGGATTCCCACAGGAATGGGGCTCAGCCATCAGCTCCAGACACTGGGACAATTAAAGGACGGCACCAAACCGGCTCAGGGTCCAGCTGATCCGAGCCAGCAGCACAAGAAGTTGGGCTCCCAGCAAAGCTCTGAGTCAGCTTTTCCTTAAAAAATGTTATTCCAATGGGGAAAAAAAACAACCAAAACATGAAAAGGAAAAACCAAACAGGAGGAAAAACTGGAAGCAAGAGGGGCCGCATAAAAAATACCGACTGGCAAAAAATAACCGGATTGTTTCTCCATGATCCATTCCCCAAGTTCCCAGCGGAGCTCCCCATTTTCCCAGGAGCTTGGCACAGCCAACACCTGCTATAAAAACACCCCCTGGGGAAGGAGGGGGGGGCTCCCTGCTGCTCTGCTCTGGAAAACAACAAAAAGGTCCATGCGGAAAATCCCTGGATTCACTCCTCCTTGGGCCTCCTCCTCCTCCGGCAGCGGGCCAGGAGGGGCCCGAGGCTGTTCCACACCTCGGTGTACATCAGGGTGCCCACGAAGACGAAGGCGGTGCCCAGCCAATGCCACCCCGTGAAGGGGTTCTGGAAGTAGAGGATGGAGAAGATGAGGCTGACGAACTTGCGGAGCGTCACCACCAGGGTGACAGTGAGGGACGTGCACTCCGTGGTCAGGATGAAGACGCCGCGGATGCAGACGTACCTGGGAGCGGGAGGTAAGGGACAGCAGGGATGGAGATCGGGGATTCCCTTTGGGAATGGGAAGGAGCAGGGAGATGGGCAGCCTGGTGTGGATGGGGGAAATTCCCGCCTGGGGTCAGCTGGCTTGGATGCTACAAACTCAGGGACATCCCAAATCTCCCTGCTGTGTTGGCAAAGGGTGACAATCCCTGCCACAGAGCCAAGGGAAGCTCCAGACTCCTCCATTTCCATGGAGCAGAAGTCTCAGAATCCCAGAACAAACCAAGTTGGAAAAGACCTTTGAGATCATCAAGTCCAGCCTAAAACACAGAAGTTCTCTTTCCCTGTATTTTTGGAGTTACACCAACAGCAGCTCCTGAGGGTGGGAAAGACTCCAAGGATTTACCTTCTCCAACAGCAGGGATGGAGACTGGGAATTCCCTTTGGGAATGGGAAGGAGCAGGGAGATTGGCAGCCTGGTGTGGATGGGGGAAATTCCCCCCTGGGATCAGCTGGGTTGGAAAAGGACACCACAAACCCAGGGGAAACCCCAAATCTCAGATGCCCCCACTGGAGCAGCTGGGGCTGAGTCGGACAATGGAAGCTCCAAACTCCTCCATTTCCATGGAGCAGAATTCCCAGAATCTCACAATGAACCAGGCTGGAAAAGACCTTTGAGTCTTTTGAGATCATCGAGTCCAGCCTAAAACACAAAAGTTCTCTTTCCCTGTATTTTTGGAGTTACACCAACAGCAGCTCTCGAGGAAAGGGAAGATTCCAAGGATTAAGGAACCCAGACTCCCAAGATTTAGGAATCCTGCTCTGCCACCCCAGTGGGATAAAGGATAAAGGATACTGGGTGATGACGTTCATGAGGAGGTAGAACCACATGATTGGCAGGGTCAGGCCGATTACCGGCACCTGGAACAGCTCTGCAGGGAAAAAAGGATGGGATGAGGTCACTGCTGGAGGAGTCTCTGCCCTTCCAGGAGGGATCCAGGACTCCCTGCAGCCTTACACAGCCCTTCTGCTCCGAGTTCCACAGGGAAAAACAGAAAATAAGGAAAAGTTAGGAGAAATATTAGGAGCAAAGCTCTGTCTTGCTCTCCTGCGTCAGAGCTCTCCTGCTGCAGGGGTCCACTCTGTTCCCACAGCAAATCCTGGGAAGCACCAGCAAAAAACCAAACCCAGCAGGTCCATGTTTGCATCCCTTATTGAGGATTCGGTCCTGGTACTCCCATTTTGGAGTTACCACGTTCCTTTTCCCAGGGATCGCTCTTGGATGTGGCTGGCATATGGGAATTAGAAAGGAATTTGGGCTTTAATCACGGAATCATGGAATGGTTCCTTAAATTCCACCCCCAGCCATGGGCAGGGACACCTTCCACTATCCCAGGGTGCCCCAAGCCCCAGTGTCCAACCTTGGACACTTCCAGGGATTCAGGGGCAGCCACAGCTTCTCTGGGAATTCCATCCCAGCCCCTCCCCACCCTCCCAGCCAGGAATTCCTTCCTGCAAATTCCTCAAAACTCAAAGGGCTTGGAATACGCCAAGACTCCAGCATGCACAGCTGCAGGAAGAAAACTTCCCATGGGATTTTCCAGAGGATAGGAAGGCCCAGGAGCACGGCACTCACCAGACTGGTTGAAGAGCACGGCGTGCTGGTAAATGTTGGGAGCCAGGAGCAGGAATCCAGGGAGTGGCAACGCGTGCTGGGGGGAGAAACAAATCCATGGTGGGATCAGGGGATGGGAATCCACCCCATCCCAGGAATTCCCTGCTGGGAAGCAGCTGGATCAGAGCAGGCTCCTCAGGGCAGTGTGGGATCCTTTTTGTGCCCAGTCCAGGGAAAGCCCCAGGGACTCACATTGTAGAACAGGGCCTCCTTTGAGTGCTTCCCAAATTTCTGGTAGAGCGTCTCCTGGAAAATCCCCATCCTGGCAGACATCAGCAGGGCGAAGGTGAGGGCAGCAATACCTGGAAGGGGAGCACAGCCCTGCAGCTTCAACTCACCAAATTTGGCTTTCAGGGGGAAAAAAAACCAACAACCAAACTGCCCAGACTCAATAAAAAAACTAATAATGATTCTGGGCTTTGATTACAGGCTGAGATCCAAGAGATCCCACAAATAAAAAATTTACCAGGGATGCAGTTTGTGCCACTACTCGTAATAAACAATCCCAGATTTCCCAAAGAGCCACCAACAGACCCAGAGTGGAGGTAAAAACCAGATTTTAGAGCCTCCTCTGTGAAATCTTGTGCTGAAGGAACACCTGGAGCAGCCCCAGCCCCTCCCTGCTCCAGGCAGGGCTGCTTTTGCCAAGAGAATTCCAAGAATCCTGACAGTACCCCAGAAATGTGGCCCCCACGTACCCAGCATCCACCAGAGGAAAGCCTGGGGTCCATCCTCTTGGTTTAAACTGGAGTCAGATGCCTGAAGGGAGATCAAGAGTCACCAAGAGCCACCAGGTCCCTGCAGCTGCCCCAGACCCCTCTCCTGCCAGAGCAGGGCTGGGAGCAGCCACAGGCTTCCCACTCTGCTCCAGGGAATGCAGAGAATCCAGGAAAAAAGTGGCAGAGTCTGATCAAATCAGGATTTTTCCTGAAAGGAACGGCCTGGTTTGATGAGACTGAACTCTTTTAGCCACAAAAATAATCAGGGTCACTTTTCAGGCTCTCAAAGCCAGCCCATTCCCAGATTCCTGTGTTCCCATTCCCAGATTCCTGTGTCTCCATCCCATTCCCAAGTTCCTGTGTCCCCATTCCCAGATTCCTGTGTCCCCATTCCCAGATTCCTGTGTCCCCATTCCCAGATTCCTGTGTTCCCATTCCCAGGTTCCACGTCCCCATCCCAGAGTGTGTAAGGAAGGAACAGGAGCTCTGGCCAAGCCCCAGTCAGGAGCTAAAACCAGACCTAAAACCGGGCTTGTGGCCAAGAAAACTTGAGGAGATCAGGCTGAGGCCACAACTCCAGCCTGACCTGCCCCAGCAAATCCCATTATTCACCTTTCCCACAACTGCCAGCTCCACCCCAAAATTCCAGCCCTGCTGGGAGTTCTTCTGGATTACCACAGAGCCAAGGCTGCAGAGCCCAGCCCTTGCTCAGCCATTCTGAGGATAAAAAGCTCTGAAATGATGGGGAATTTGGAGCTTTGACAGCTCCAAATTTCTCATTTCCAAACTCTCACAGCCAATTTTCACCAGGCCACCACTTTCTGCCATTTTTTTTGTCATCAGCTGACGGGGTCAGGCCGTGGGTGCTGACCCAGGAAAAGCTCCAAGTGTGTTCCACGTGGATTTGCTTCCCTCCCTCCCGCTCTCCAAGCACAGGCACGTTATTTTAGGGTCAGGCTGGAAAAATCCAGCCTGAAAGGCAACAATTTCTTGTGGGATGGAAAGAGGGAGGATTTCAGATGGCTGAGTTTTGTTTAGGATTCACCTGCTCCTGCCTGCAACACAAGGCAAGAAAATGCAGCTTCTTTCTGTTATCTCTAAGACCAAAAAAGAGGTTTATTCCCAGTAAAAAAGCAGTGTGAACAGGTGAAGAGACACCTGGAATTAAATGAAATCCCACGCATTCTGTGCATCCAAACCACAGGAAAATAAAACCAGGAGGAAAAGCTTTGGGGAGCAGCCATAGAGGTAGGAGGCACCTGGTGTCTCCATGAATAATGAGGCAATGGGAATTCCCGAGGTTCCCAGGCATGACCTTGTCCCTTCCCAGTCCTTACCACTTGCTTTGCAGACATCAAAGTGCAGGTGAAGATGCCCAGGGACACCAGGGCTATGGAGGTGTATTTTGACACGCTGTACCTGCACAGGGGACAAGGGACACATCACTGACCCCACCTGGCTCGTGTCCCTCCCCTGCTTCCCCCCATCCCTGCCCCAAAGCTGGGAAAACAGGCACATTCCCACTTCCTAACCCTGGGGAGGACCAGCTGACTCCAGCTCAGCACCTAAAGAAGCTTTTCCCACAACATTTATCCTGGTTTATCCCAACACTTCTCCTGGTTTATCCCAGAGCTCCAGCCTTGACTCTGTGCAGGCACAGCTCAGTGTTATCAGCATGTTATCAGTGTGTTATCAGCATGTTATCAGTGTGTTCTCAGCACTGCTACAGCCACAATCCCCTGCAGGAGGAAGGCACTGAGCTCCATCCCAGCCACAGCCAGCACAGCATCCCCCAGGAGCACTTCCAGAAGAGCCAGGAGTGAACACAGAGGCTGCAGCCCTATAAAATCTTTTCCCGGCCCATAATCCCACCCAGGAAAGGAGGGAGAGGTGGAAATGCAGAAGGAGCTATTCCAGCCTCTATTCCACACTCCCTGTCTCCCTTCCCCATCATTAAAATAAGAATATTTAACAGGAAAAGCAATGGCACAAAACACCCACCAGGATTATGTCCATGGCAGAGCATTCCCTAAAGATAGGAAGTCTGTGATTTACCTTTTCTTCAGGATGATGATCCCTAGAGCCATGCTTGCTATGAGAGAACCCTGGGGGAGGAAAAAATAGAAGGGAAAACTAAAAGAGGAGGTCAGCAGGATGGAATTCCCTAAATTGGGATGCCCATCCCACAGGGACACTGTAAACTCCGTGTGGCAGATGCCCAAACGCCAATAGAAATGCTGAGTTTGAGGCAGGAAAACTGACAGGGAGAAAAAACTTCCTTAAGTTGGATATTGGGAGAATCCTGCTGTGAAAGGGTTTTCCAGCCCTGGCAGAACTGCCCAGGGAATCCCCATCCCTGGAAGGATTTCCAGTCCCTGTGGAGGTGGCACCTGGGGACATGGGGCAGTGGTGGCCTTGGCAGTGCTGGGAATGGTTGGACTCCTTGAGTTTAAAGTTCTTTTCCTGCCTCAATGATTCCATGATTCTGAATCCCTCCATCCAGGAAAAGGGGAGAAGGTGAGCTGGGTGCCTCAGGAACGAGGATGCTGGGTTGGATCTCCTGGCCAGGGGACCTCCCCTTTATTTTTGCAGTGTGTGACCAGAACATGGCCAAATCCTACTGGTTTAACTGGGAACAGGAGCCCAGCCCCAGGGGTTGAGGGCAGGACCAGAACCACCCCTCACAGCTCATGTGGGACAGGTCTCCTTCAGTGTGGTTTTATCCTTCTGAACCTCTCCTGATTCCAGATATTCCACTCCCAGGATGTGCTGTGGGAAAACAGCCACCATCAGGAGATTTTGTGATTCCCACCAGCTGGGGCTCCATTTCCTAGGGTTTTAAAAGATCTTTTAGCCTGGAACTCATCCACACTTAAGTGAAGATGCAGTTTAATGGGGTTTTTTTCCCAAAGAAAAGACCTGTGCAGGTGGGATTAGGCCAAATCCCAAATCCATGCTCTCTGACCTGCCACATTCACCACTTGGTGGCAGGGAAAACTGGATCCCTTTGGCCAACCAGAGTCTGGGATTGGTTTTGTCACTGTCACTTCCCCCTCACCTCTGGAGTTCCAAAGCCTGTCTGAGCCCGTTTCCCTGTCTGTCCATTAATCTGTAATTTAATGATCAACACCATAAAGTGAAACCTTTGGAGCTGAGCTTCGGAGTGAGGCTGCTCTCCCACCAACTGGAATTCAGGATTTCCACAGGGGTTTGGTGCTCTCAGGTGGCAGGACACATGGAGCAGGGATAATTCCAGCAGAAATGATGGAATGGGAGCCCCAGGAGGAGGAGGAGGAGGAGGACGGGGCTCACCGAGCGGAAGATCATGTGCAGCGGCATCGCGATGTTCAGGTTCAGGGCGTAGTTATTGACCACACTGACGGTGAAGAACATGGCCAC
This sequence comes from Parus major, assembly GCF_001522545.3. Classification (NCBI taxonomy): domain Eukaryota; kingdom Metazoa; phylum Chordata; class Aves; order Passeriformes; family Paridae; genus Parus; species Parus major. Next base: position 445,109 of record NC_031773.1, read on the forward strand.
CATGATGAAATAATTCCTGAAACACGGAAAAATACCTGGGAGGTGTGCAGGAACCTCCCTGAGATGCTGAGAGACCCCTCAGGTTGTGGGATGCACAGAGAGGTCTGGAGCAGAGCAGGGCGGAGCTCCTGGGTCTGTCACCAAATGCGAAGTGAATTTGGGTGATTTTCCAAGAAAACTGTCCCTTCCCACTCCCACCACACCAAATCCCAGAGATTAAGAGCTCTTTAAACTCTTCCCAGTGCAAAACTCTGCCCTGTTCCTGTGACAGGGAAGGAGCTGATGGCAATTTCCTATTAAAAATTCCCAATAAAATGAGTGCATCTTTTATCCAGCCTGACAGCTTCCCGACGTGGCTCTGCAGATGCCGCAGGATGGACGGGATTTCCACGGGATAAGTGGAAAAGCCAGTCCATGAAAAGGTTTTTAGAGATAAGAGAGATCCAGGCAATTCCTGCTTGGGAAAATATTGGGATTGTACCTGATGGGGATGGCCGGGCGCTTCCTCCCGAAGTTGGCCTCGAAGATAAAACCTTCCACCGCGATGAACAGGAACTGGGAGAAGGTCACGATGTTCCCACATCCCGGGAACTGCCTGCAGGCACAGAGAGACCGGCATCAGAGCCATTCCACGGAGAACAAACACTGGGATCCAAGGAAAGGAGGCAGCAGCTCCTGATCCCAGAGCAAGGATCATCAACCTGGAGAAGCTTTACTCAGGCTTTATTCACCTGAGCTTGTGCAAACACCTGCAGGGAGCCCTTCCTCAAACATTTCCCAAGAGGAACCGGACATTCAGGTCAGGAAGTGAAAGAAAAAACTGCTGGATCTCCCTCTTTCCCATGGGAAGTGGCTTTAGGAGGACCCTGTCCATTCTTAACAGCTGCTGGGTTTGTTAGAGGTCAGGTAATCTGAGGGAATCTGCATTTCCATGAGGAAAAGGCAGCTGGAAATTCGATATTCCTCATTCCCGCGGCAGGAGGGAAGTGCCAAGGTCAGGTCTGTGCTGGCAGAGTGTCCCTGGTTCAGATTTGTTCCTCTAAAAAAGCTTCAGCTCCCCTACGATTTCTGGATGAAAAAAAAAAAAAAACCAAACCTTTGGTTGTGGGTTCTAGAAGGGACTAAAACTGCTCAGAGGAGCCCAAAAAAGTCCTGGCAGTAAATCCCAGGTGACATCCATGGATCTTCTGAATGTGACACCAACTCCACAAGGCTTCAAAATCCACAAAATTTTGTCTTGAGCTCAAAGGGGACCCTCTCTCAGTCCCTTTTTGTTCCCACTGGAGGGACCCAGGAATGCAGAAGTGCCACCACCTCCAAGCAAACCAAGGTCTGTGTTTATCCCGTGGGACCTGGAATTCCTCAGCAGAGAATTCAAACAAACCCTCCCTGAACCCTGATCCTCCCAGAGGAGCTCCCAGGGAGGAAGGGAAGGATTTCCTGGGAATCAGAAGCTCAGAGGAGGCTGTGACAGGGCAGATAATGAGAAAGCTTGTGGGAGACAGGGGGGATTTAGGGAATCTTTCCCTTTTTTTCTGCTACAAGACAGAAACTGAGGCCAAAGATTCCTGGGAGAGTCCTGCTCCTCATGGAACACGCTGTCCCTGGAGGCAGTTTTGCAGGATTCAAGCTGGGAAATGCCCTGGAAAACAGGAATTTCCAAGCTGTCTCCTCCAAATTCTCCTCTGTCACCCCACAGAGCTCTCAGGAGCAGCAGTGACCTGGGGAATGCAGGGCTGACCCAACAGCACCTGGAAAAATCCCCTTTTCCCTGTTTTTTTCCAGGGACAGGCACCAATTCCCACATTCTTCCCAGCTTCATTATCCATAAAACTTCAGTTCTGAGGCTGAAAGGTTCAAAAGTTCCCGGGAGAAAGAGACCTTGAAGCAGAGCCAGAAGCTCCAGGATTGCAAACCTTATCTCCAACCTTATCTCCAGCCTTATCTCCAAACCTCTCATCTCCAGAGGGGATCACAAGGAGCTGTAAAACCTGCGATAACCCGAGGCTGGCTCCAAGCACTGGACTTTGCCTCTTCCCAGATCCCTGGGAATGACCCCACTCGATCAGCAGCGCTGGCACACGGGGTGTTGTGCTGCCTGATAAGAGAGAGATAAGAAAGGGCCTCTTCTTTGGCTCACAATCCTCACTCAGATCCACCTAAAAAACGAGATAAATCTGGATCTATCAACCCAAGATCTGCTTCTGCAGACAACTGACAAAAGTCCTCCCAGCAAGAAGTTTCCCTGCTCTATCTCCTACTTCACCAGGTAGAAAGGAAGAAAATCTGATTTTGGGGACCTGATTTACATCCCTTCCACAGCAATTTAAGCCCCTTAAATCAAGAAATTTGAGATTTCTTGTTCTGCCTCCACAGCCCAGCAGAAATATTTCTCTCCTCTCCTCTGCAGCCATTCTCCACACATTTAAAGCCTGTTGTCTGCTCTCAGGCATTTCCAAATTAAACACTTCTCATTCCTTTACTTTCCTTATAAATCCTGAGCAAATTTCTTCCCAATCACCTTTGCTACTCCTCACCAGCCTGGTCACTGTCTTTTCCTGGGATCCTGCTCCAGGATTTTGCTTGTTATGGGAATATTCATCGGCAGAAGGAATTTTTCCTTCCAAAACCCAACCAAATAATTGGTGTTATCCCAATTTTGGGACTAAAGGTGAGCAGGGCAAGTAAAAGGCACAGGAATTCAGAGAAGGTTTTGTGTGAATAGCAGATTTTCCTTCATTTCTGCAATTGGAACTCTGGAATTTGCTGCTCTGGGGTTCAGCCACCTTTGAATAACTCAGTCTTTGAACAGGGCCAAATGTGTTGGTTTAAGGTTTGCTTGGAGGAGACAGGAGTGGCAAAAAGCCAAATCCAAAGTGGTTTTTTTGCTTCCAAAGGGTTCATTCCTCCTCTGTCACTGAGGCTGCCAACACAAGCCAGGCTGGAAAGGCAGAGCTTGGAGCAATCCCTGAGAGGAAAGACAACTCCTCACACAAGGTCTCTTCTTCCAGGAACTGCTTATTGATTTATCCAGAGATTGTTCAACCTAGTGAATCCCGGTTTGGAGCAAATATCCCAACTGCTGGATTTTGCAGTCCCTTTTATACTTAATAATCTGGGATATGGATGGGCTGGGAGGGAATAAAGGCTGGTTTTGAAAGCTGAAGTGCACTGAGGGCTCAGGGGGTGCAGCCTCACGCTGACTCACTGGGATTTTACACACCCAACCAGTTCAGGCATCATTTTTTACCAGTCTGCCCTTCCCAGCTTTCTGAACAGCTCTTTCCCAAGCCCCTCCAGCCTTCCTCCATCAGGGTGAGGATGGTGAGATCCCCAAAAACAACAGGGTGAGATCCCCAAAAAACAACAAGGTGAGGATGGTGAGATCCCCAAAAACAACAGGGTGAGATCCCCTAAAACAACAAGGTGCGGATGGTGAGATCCCCAAAAACACCAGCCCCCAATTTGGGAATTCAAGGGGACTCGGTGACTTTGCAGCGAGTGACGATTCCCAAGATCGCATTTCCAGATGGAAAACATTCCCCAGGGCCAGCCCCTGCTCGTCTCCTCCCCGGGACGGGCTGGGATGAGCTGGGGACACCCCCGTGCTCGGGCAGGTCACCGACACGGCCCACACCGAGGGGACAACCCCAAAATACCGCAAAAACCCCATTCAGCCGGGACACAAGGCGATGATCCAGGTCTGGGCTCATCGATGAGGAGCCCCAAGGCCTGAGGGGGTAAAACCCCTCAGTGCCAGCCGCGAGTACCCCCACAGCCCAAATCCCCCCCAAACCCCAGCCTGGCACCGCTGCTGCTGCGTCCCCTCACACACCCTGAGGCCTCACCCCGATCCCATAGCAATGGGCTCCCTGACCCTTTATCCCTCCCCAAATCCTCTTCGCGGCCCCGCACCTGGCCAGCAGCTCCAGGAACACCACGTTGCTGCAGCAGCCGCCGAACACCAGCCCCACCGCCACGGCCGGGTGCATGGTGTCGCTCCAGGCAACGAGGCGGCGTCCCGGGCCGCCCCCGCATCCCGATCCCGGGACGCTGCCCCGCTCCCGGCCCCGGCTCCGCCACCCCCGCTTCCTCCGGCCGCCGGTAGTTCGCTCCCCGCCCGCCGCCGCGAAGACTACAACTCCCAGCAGGCTCCGCGCCTCCTCAGCGCGGCTCCCGGTGGGCGCCCCGCCGCGGGGAACGACGGGAGTTGTAGTTCTGGGATGAAGGGTGTAATGGCGGCGCTGAGGCGGTGTCAGGGGGAGGCGCGGCTCAAGCGCTGTTTGCATTGAGGAGCAGCCCGTAATTGACTTTTTGGGGTTGTTTGGTGACCCCAAAACGCCAGTTAGAGGCAGTTCCTAAGGATTCCATACCAAAGAATTCTTTCGCTGTTCAAAATAATAATTATTGAAAGGCTGGCAGAGCTGGGAATGTTCTCCTGGAGAAGGGAAGGCTCCAGGGAGAGCTCAGAGCCCCTTGCAGGGCCTGGAGGAGCTCCAGGAGAGCTGGAGAGGGACTGGGGACAAGGCCTGGAGGGACAGGACACAGGGAATGGCTCCCACTGCCAGAGGACAGGGATGGATGGGATCTGGGGAAGGAATTCCTGCCTGGGCTGGAATTCCCAGAGCAGCCCCTGGATCCCTGGAATGTCCAAGGCCAGGCTGGACAGGGCTTGGAGCAGCCTGGGATGGTGTGAGGTGACCCTGCCATGGATGGGGTGGCACTGGATGGGCTTCAAGATCCCTTCCCACCCGAAAAATTCCGTAATTCCCTCATGGATGGAACTCCCAGTTCTAAAGTTTGTGTGGAATCCCCTCAAAATCGTCTGTCAAACCCTCTGTGACCAGTAGAAACCACGTCGACTCAAAAAAGTGGGAATTCCATCCCACAGATACTTCATTTTCAATCCGTTTTTGATCTGAATCAGACCCAAATCTCTTTTTTTCATCTTTGAATGCTGCAGGTGTGGAATCCCATGAACAAATCCTGACCAGCCACAGTCAGTCCAGGAATGAGGTACTGCTTTTTTATGGAAAAAAGCATAAAAAGTGAGGCCCTTCCAGCACCTCAGAGAATGTGAGTGAAACCTGGGCAGCTCCTCTGCTGCTCAAAGCTGCTAAAGATTGGGTGAAACTGCCAGGATTTCCTTTTTTTTTGCCTCACTGGAAGAGTTTTTGGGCTCTCTGACTCCAAACTAGAGATCCCAAGGTTTTAAATACTTACCTGGGGGCTGGAAACGGAGATTGATCAAAGCTCAGGACTTGAAAACCTGGAAACCAAAGCAAAAAGTGGCAGAAATGTTTGGATATTTTGAGGGTTTTGCCTGCAGATAGAAACCTTGCAGTCTCTTGATGAAATCATATCAAAATCTGGGGATTTGGAGCCTCCTGTGTGAGATTTCCAAGTATTTTGGCTCTGAATTCAACTGAAGTTCATTGTGCCCACACCTGACAAAATAATTTGGTGTTTTCCGACCTCTCTCTAGGTAGAAACCCTCCAAGTGGCTTCCTTGATCTTCCATCAAGCCTTTTTAAGTGGTTTATTTTTAATTCAAAAGCAAAATAAAATTTAAATTATAAATAAATAAATAAATAATCATCATTTGAATGAAGTTAAAATTTGAAATTAAAATTTAATTTAATTAGCAGCAAACAAAGCCAATTTCTGGGCTTTCCTGGTACTTTTTTTTTAACATTTCCAGGCTTTTCTTCTCCCATCTCCTCAGTTCTGCACAGGTCAGGATGATGGATTTTCTTTTTTCTGTTCCCTTCACTAATCAGCTCTTGCTACTTTTGGCCTTTTAATTTTGCTTTCTTGGAGCTTTAGAGGAAGGTTTTGATGGGGAATTGAGGTGGTTTTGCTGCCACAAAAAATGCAGCAAAATGCTGCTGTAAACTGGATTAAAGCCACCCAACAAATCGGGTTTTTTTTTACTGAAGTGTGAAAATAACCCCAAAATGTCAGCTCAGGAAGCTTTTGGGGTTTTTTTGCCATTTCCTCCCATCTTGTCCCTTATTCCCTGGGAGAAGATCCTGATTCCCATCTGTCTCCATCCTCCTGTCAGGGAGTTGTGGAGAGAGATTTAAAAATAAAATTCACTCCAATTAAAATTAAAATTAAAATTAAAATTAAAATTAAAATTAAAATTAAAATTAATTCATAACTCAGTTCACATCCATTCTGTGGCATCCAAATAAATGGCAAAATAACATTAGAAAAGAGAAAAAAATTAATTAATATTAAAAAATAATAATAATAAATGTATCTATGGATGTAATTTAAGAACCAGTTTGCCTTCACTGGTACAAATCCGTGGCACTCCAAGGTTTGGGATAAGCCCTGGCAGCAATTTGAGTTCCTGTCTCCTGGAATTAAGGGAAAAAACAGAATTGTGGCCTCTTGGGATGTTGGGTGAAGGATCAGGAATCCTTGAGCTGTGCCACAATTTGAGCAATAGGTGAGAAAATGCCAGCAGGGAATTCAGAATCCCAGATTTTTTTAGTAGTTTGCCACTTTTCCCAGCCTCAATCCCACAAAAGAATCAATTTTTGGTCTTTCCTTTGGGTGCAAACCCAGTGAGAAGGGAAACCAGGCAGAGCTGGTTTGTCCTGTGTGAAAAATTCTCATTTTATCTCCAGGAAATCATTTTTTATGCCTGATAAATGGGGCAAAATGTGATAAAAACACAGGAAATTTAACTTTGTGACACGGAGGGGCTGTGGAAATTCCATCCCTGGATGGGGCACTGGGAATGACCTGGATTTTCTGTTTTCTCTCTGGTTTTAGGAGCTGAGAGAAAATAAATCCTGATGATTTATGGGTTTGGAGCACCTTGAAGATTCCCAGTGTGGGAGGCTGATCCCAGGTTTTTGTGGGATTTAATAACTCAATAAACAGCTTGGAAAAAATGCACTCAGACAACTCAAAATTATTTTCCAGAAATCCCAGCAAGGTGAGATCCCCCTTCCCATTCCCATGTCTGAATCCCATCCTGCTGCTTTTCCCAGAGAAAGATGGAGAATTCCTGTGGGATTTGGCTGTGCAAACCTCTCTTCTCCTTCAGGCAATTGTTCCCTGCAGCTGAATTCCCATCAGGATAAAAAAGATTTGGAACCAGTTGGGAAATGATACTCAGGGAGGGAACTTGGGGATTTATTTGGGGGTTTATTCCTTGTTTTTCATCCCAGGTTTTTGGGAAATGAGGTGAGGGCAAAAGAGGGAAGAGCACCCTGGGTTTTAGTGGGTAACAGCCAGCTCTGGGATTTGGAATGCCAAGCTGGATTTTTTTTTTTTAGGGATTTTTCCCCTCAGCTCTTCAGCACCTTCTTCTTAATTCCAATTTTTAGTGGGTTTAGGAGGGGAGACTCCCACACAAGATTCCCAGAGAAGCTGTGGCTGCCCCTGGAATCCTGGAGATGTCCAAGGACAGGGCTTGGAGCGCCCTGGGATAGTGGGAAGTGTCCAGAGGATGGAATTGGATGAGTTCAAGGTCCCTTCCCACCCAAACCATTCCAGGGTACCACCACAGCCAAGAGGCTCAGCCAAATCTTGGAAAAAATAGGGATCAGATCCTGGGATTTGGATTTCTCCCCATTATTTTTATTGACATGGCAGGGGTGAGTATTTATGGGAAAAAAATTAAATCCTTTTTAGTGCCTGAATCCTAAACTGATCCAACCCAGAGCTGTGGTGGGAGAGACAACTCCTGTCCTAAATCCCTCAGCTCCAAAAATTCAAACTTCCTTTTATTTTATTTTTTTTTATTTTATTATTTTTTTGGGGGAATGTGAACAACAGGAATTCCAGAACTTCCATTGGAAATTCCCCAACCCTCTGGAATTTTGCAGCTGGAGGAGTTTTTCCTTCCTCTCTTGGGAAGATTTTGTGGTTGTTGGCTTTAAATTCCCACTTTTTCTTTTCGATCTCATCACCAAAATAAACCCCTGAGTTATTTTGAGGAGCTTCTGGAGGGCTGAGTCTCTCTTCTTAAATTGTCACCTTCTTGGGATTATTTATTCCATCAAAAACTTCCAGCTCCCCCAACTCTTCCTGCTGCTCCCTCCTCAGCAGAGGTTTTCCCAGGAATTCCAGTTATTTTCTAAAATGTCTCTCATTTTTGGAGCTTTCCTCAGCTCAGCATTCCAGAAATTATCCCTATTTCTCTGGATGGAGAGGAGAAATTCCTGCTATCCCAAACATTTCATTTTCCATGCGATCCAACCGATTTTTTTTTCCACTTCTGGATTTTTCCCTGGGTTTTTCCCTTGGTCCAAAGTTCCAGGCTCCTTTCTCCTCATCAATTCCTAAACTCCCATTTTTTTTGTTCCTTTTATTTTCCTCTGCCAAGCTTTTTTATTGGGGGATGAATTCCAAAGGATTTTTGCAGCTCCAGCTGCCTGTGTGTGTTGGAACTTGTCAACAACAGTAAAGCCTAAAAACTTCAGGCATATTTTGGGGGAAAATTGGAAATAACTCAATTTTTTTTTTTTTTTTAAGCTTTTCCCCCCTTCCTCCTCCTCCTCCTCATTCCTTAAGGTTGTTAAATTTGACATCCCTGTAAATGAGCTGGAAAAACTCCAACCTGAAGTGATTTTCCCTTTGGAAAACCTCCCTGAATCGGATTTTTGCTTTGGGCAAGCGACTTTCCAGAGGTGATTGATGGGAATCTTGTCCATTAAAATTCCCTAAAAAGTGTGCAAAGAGGAGGAAAAGAGATTTTTATAAATTTTTAAGTGTTTTTATATTTCCTTGTCCAGAAAATAAATCAGAGCCATCTATATCCAAACATGTTTGCATTGGGAATTTTTGGCTTCAGTGGGATCCAAGGGAACATTCCCTAAAATGTGGGAAGGGAAGGGAAGGGAAGGGAAGGGAAGGGAAGG
>NC_031773.1:455321-465994 GCF_001522545.3 Parus major
CCAGTTTTCCGTAAATTACTCCAGTTTTCCATAAATTACTCCAGTTTTCCATAAATTACTCCCCTTGTCCATAAATTACCTTTTTTCCCCTTGGCTCACAGGGTTTTCCAGCAGCTCAGCCTCAAGGGAATCCTATTTCCATGTGGATTTTCCAGGTTTTTCCAGCCTCCAGGGCACTCCAGGGCTTTCCAGGTCTCGATGTCATTTTGGATCTCACCACGATGCACGGAGATTATTCCCAAGCAGTTCTCCCAGATTTTAAAAACCCAAATCGTGGAATCATGGAACGATTTGGGTTGGAAAAGACCTCCAGAATCATCAGTCCTGAATATCCTAGACCCCATTGTCAGGTGTCACATCCAATTGTTTTCTTGGACACTTCCAGGGATGGAATCTCCACCATTTCCCTGGAAAACCTGTCCCAATTCCTGACCACTCCATCAGCAAAGGAATTTTTCCTAAAATCCGACCTGAACCTCCTCTGGTACAACTTGATGCCTTTCCCCCTCATCCCATCACAAGATTCCTGGGAGAACAGGAACCCAAAACCTCCTTCCAGGGAATTTTGGGATTTTCCTTGTGCAAGAATTGAGTGGCAACAAAAGAAACCAAGGACTGAGGCTGGAAACCAAGGAGAGGAGACAAAAAGTGGGATGAAAACCCGTGGAAATCGTCACCACAGGACTTGGAGAACATTAAATAAATTCAATGGTTAAAAAATTTCAATATTCCCAGAAGTTCCTGCAGGCTGGTGAATGGAAACACATTCCAAGGTGCATCCAGGAGTTCTGGATCCCTGGATTATGGAAGGACGGAGCCGTCTCCAGGTGCTTTTCCTGCTCTTCCGCTCCCGTTAGGAGGGAACAAATCCCAACCTCCAGCCGCAGCTCCCGTGACTTTCCCTCATCCCTCGCTCCCAACATCTGCTGCTTTTGCAGGAATATTTCCCTGGCACCAGCTGCAGCTCCCTGGCAGCACGAGAGGCAGCAGGGTTGACTCCCAGCTCCTTGATTTTTCCTGGAATCCGCAGGATTTTCAGTGCGTCCCGGAGTGCTCAGCTCCTTTTCCATCCCCAGTGAGGCTTCAGAGGATGAAACATCTCAAAAAACGCTGAATTTTGGGAGCTCCCCTTTCCCTTTTTGTCCCCCATGGAGCAGGTGAGTGAAAAATGGGAGAAATCTCTGGAAAAAACGGGGGGAAAACTCCAAAGTGAGGACATGAGACAAGGTTGGAATTCTGAGTCTGATTGGAATTGTGGAAAAAAAAATATATTGCAAAGGAGGGAAAATCAGATTTATTCTTTATCTTGTTACTGGCGTTTTTATTTTGTGACCTTCTCATGAATTTCCAGGCTGGCAAATCCAACTTGGAGCAAAAAATATGTAGAAAATGACAAAAAAATTAAAAAAAGAGGTCTGTGAGGCTCCTTAAATATTCTTTGGAACACTTGGATTCAAGAGTACAACGCAAATTTAGGGATAATTTCCCTCCCTCCTTGCATTAAATCAAATCCTGCAGCTTAATATTTACAGGAGAGAGAAAAGCTGAAGTGGAGGCTTAAAATCTCATCCATGGGAGTGTCTCTGGTTATTTTTAGGGATCCCTGGCTGGTTTTTCCGTGGGATAAATCAGAATTCCAAGCTGGCAGCGGTTGGGGTCCCGTGCCGTGGCTGGGGTGGGTGCCTGGCATCATCAGGGCACATTTTTGTGTCCCCCCCTTTTACCCTTTTCCATTTGTTTTTATTTTATATTTATTTTATTTTATATTTAAATTAATTTATATTTAATTTAGATTTAATTTAATTTATTTATATTTTATAAAGAAATGGGCTCAGCCTGACGTTCCATGGCAGAAATGGGATTTTATCCCTCTGTTTTCCTTCTAATTCCCCGTGGAACAGCCACGAGTTTCATCCCATGGGGGAAAAAAAATCCATGGGATTCCAAATCAAAACCTCAGGAAGGGTTGGTGCCAGAGGCCACCCTTTCTCTGTTCAGGAAATGCAGGCAAGAAAGCCAAAAAAAAAAAAAAAAAAAATTTATTTTATTCCCATTATTCTTTTCCCTTTTCAATTCTTTTAATCTTGGCAACGTTATTATTTAATATTACTAATATCTTAACAATATTAATACTATTAATAACCTGGAAATATTAATATTATTATGAATACCACAACAACATTAATATTATTTATTTAAGGACAGACTGGAGGTGGCACTCAGGGGCTGGGGACAAGGTGGGGATTGGGCACAGCTTGGACTCGATGACCCTGGAGGGCTTTTCCAACCTAAATTATTCCGGAATTCCGTGGAACGTGATCCAGAGGATCCCTCCAGAGCTCTGGGAAAGCTGGCAGGGAAAGGGGAAATTTTTGGTGATGGGAAAAGTAGGACCTGAGTTCTTCGGTTCCAGCTGAACCTTCTGGAAGTTCCTTAGATGCTTCCAACAGGGAATTCTGTGCTTGGAATGGGGATGCTCCATTGGGTGGGATCCGTGGCTCAAATCCCTCCCCATCCCACATCACTTCCCAGCCTTTCTCCAGGATCCCAGAACTTCCACCCAAATATCCCGGAATGAGAGGAGGCTCCGAGGTCTGGGAATGATCAGTCTGGGGAATAAACCCCACCCCAAAAAGCAGAACGGACGAAAACGCTGCTGGATTGCGACCAAAATTGCGACCAAAAAATTCCCAAAGCGTGGAATCGCAAATCCCATCCCTTCCTGGAGCTCATGGGGCAGAGCAGCCTGGGAAAAAAGCTTGGGAAGAGGTGGGAAAATGGTCTTAATTCCTCAAATTTCAGCAGCGAGGGAAACCTTCAGACAACAGCAACTTGGAAACGGTTCTGCATCAGCAGCTCCTCTGCAGGGCTGCAGGCAGGGTTTTTTGGGATGTTTTTAGGATGTTTTTAGGAGCTGGAGTTCCATTGGTTTTGGGATATTTGGGATATTTTCCAGGGATAGGAATATCTATGGATGATGGATTTCCCCGTGCTGGACTCCAAAAGTGGGAGTGGATCCCATTAAAAACTTCAGCTGTTTCAACTCCTGTGGTTTTCTCTTCAGCTGAATGATGGGTTTTTAACAGCAGAATTTTGGCCAGGTTTGTGCTGCTCCCCAGTTTGGGGTGACCCAGCCTGAGGAACAATCCTGGCAGCTCCCGACCTCTGGGAATGGGATGAATCCAAACCTCGTTGCTCCTTGTGACCACGATGGCTGAAAACCCCAAATTCTCATGAATTTCCCTCTTTTTTTGCCATTTTCCTCTCCACAGGGATCATCCCAGGAGGACACCACTGGGAATGTGCTCCAGGAATGAGCCCAGGGCCTTTTGGTCTCAAAAGCGTTGAGAGAAGAGGCCGTGATTGGGTTGGGAAATTGAAAAACTGGGAAATTTGGATCTCAGGCCGCTCCTCTGCTCAGTGACCAAACTTTTTCATCCCTGGTAAAGTTTTTTTCACTTCCACCATGGAATTTCCACCCAACTCCGCACCAGTGGAGCTCTGGGACTGGCAGCAGCACAGCCTGGAAATCCCAGAATCCCGGGATCGCTGAGGTGGGAAAAGCCCTCCAAGGTCATCCCATCCAGGCTGTGCCTGATCCCCAGCTTGTCCCCAGAGCTGGATCTGGAATCACATCCAGGAATTCCTTGGACACCTCAGGGATGGGGTCTCCAAACTTCCCCAGGCAGCTTTTCCAATTCCTATCAACTCTTTCCATGAGGAAATTCCTGTTCCTGGAGTCGCTCCCTCTGGATTCCACGTTGGGATGTTTTCCCTGGTTTCAGATTTCCTCTCCATTTCTGTTCTAGATCTGTTTTTATTTGCCACGTTGAAACATTCCCAGTGAAATCCTCCACCTTCCAAATCAAAAATCCCTTTCCCAGTGTGATTTAGATCACCCTAAACTGAGAAACTCCAAAAAGGTCCTGAGTGCTCCAAAGGAGATCCTTGATGGATTTTAATTTTCCATTTTCTTAATGGAATTGATGGATGCTCCGAAGGAGATCCTGAAGAGATTTTCCTTTTCTGTTTTTCAAAATGAAATTGATGAAAGTGGGGGGAATGTTTGGAATTGTTTGCCATGGATCCCATGCAGGGTGACACTTGGATGAGGTGACACCTCTCGGGCTCCTGGAACTCATCCAGCTGTACATTCCCTGGAATCCAGCTGTGCTTGGATTCACTCTGGAGATTAAAAAAGCTGAGCAGGGAACCAGGACTGGTCCCATCTCCTCATTCCTTAATCACTTTTCCAAAGATTTGGAGCAATCCCCTTCTCCCAGACCACAAATCCCTGCTCCAACAGGGGCTGCTCTTCTTTCCCTGGATCAATCCTTGGGTTGCTCCTGGTATTTTTGGCTGGAAAAGGAGCAAGTTTTGGCATGGCCATAAATAAATGAAAGGGTGAAAGGTGTCTGTGGGGAGAACCAGTTAAACCAGTAGAGGAGAGGAGGGCATTTCCCAGAATCCCAGAATCCCATTGACAGTCCTGTTGTGGGGTTGGTCATTCCAAGCAATGTTTCATCTCTGTGTTTTCCATAAAAAAAGGAGGGAGAGGGATTTTTTTTTAATGTGGATATAGTGACAGGACACAGGGAATGGCTTCCACTGCCAGAGGGCAGGGATGGATGGGATCTGGGGAAGGAATTCCTGGCTGGGCTGGAATTCCCAGAGCAGCTGTGGCTGCCCCTGGATCCCTGGAATGTCCAAGGCCAGGCTGGACAGGGCTTGGAGCAACTTTGGATAATGGGAGTTGTCCCTGCCATGGATGGCACTGGATGGGCTTTAAGGTCCCTTCCAACCAATTCTGGGATTCTGGGATTCTAAACCATCTTTGTTGGGTTTTCCATGGAGCAAAGTGAGAGAGTCCAGCAAGGAAAACAACTGGGAACACAATTTTGGACTGGAACAAAATCCACTCCAGTGACCTGGGGGCCGAACTTATCAAACAAGAGCCTTTATCTCAAAGTGGGGCCGATAAAAACCATCCCAAAAACCCTAAAAGCTCCACAGGGCTGAGTGAGACCTTGTGGAGCATCTTCAGTCCAGCTCTGCTTGGCCTCTCTGTCCCATCTCTCATCCCAAAAAGTCATTTTTGGGTCTGTCCTGCTGCTTTTGAGGCCTCAGGAAGAGCAAGGTGACAGAAACGGGCTGGGAGCTGTCCCGCTGTTTTTCCAGAGACACTTTGGGATCAGAAAATGCTGCTGGACCTTTCCTAGCTTTTATCTTATGGATCAGGTGTGGCTGCCAGGGACTTTTTGAAGCCTGAATTCCAGCAGATGGAAACCCTTCCCTCTCCAGAGGGCTTGGAATTCCAGGAAGTGGTGACTGCACGTGAATGCTCCTCTTCGTTTGCCTTGCTCCCAAATATTCCTGATTGCTCCAGGAGCTGAGGACCTGGCTTGGAAAGCTCCCAGGTTTGCTTCAGCACCGTTTATATTTGTGGTTTCCATTTGGCCTGAGTTTGATGTTCCCCACCCCCCCCACTCCTGCTTTTTTGGGGTTTTTTTGGCAATTAAAGAACTCGTTTTGTTCTTCAGCCTTTGATGGAGCCTGTTCAGCTCCAGGGTTTGGGAATAAAAGCACAGAATTGTTCAACTCCAGGTGTTCCCATCACACCTGTCAAGAGCCCAGCGTGAAAATTCCATATGGCCCAGATCCATGGGGAAAAGTGACCCATCCCAACATTTATGGGCACCTCCCTCCATCCCAGGCTGCTCCCAGCCCTGTCCAGCCCGGCCTGACATTCCAGGGATCCAGGGGCTGCTCTGGGAATTCCAGCCCAGCCAGGAATTCCTTCCCCAGATCCCATCCATCCCTGCCCTCTGGCAGTGGAAGCCATTCCCTGTGTCCTGTCCCTCCAGGCCTTGTCCCCAGTCCCTCTCCAGCTCTCCTGGAGCTCCTTTAGGCCCTGGAATGTGCTGGAAGCTCTCCCTGTATTCCCTTCTCCAGGGGAACATTCCCAGCTCTCCCAGCCTGGCTCCAGAGGGGCTCCAGCCCTGGGAGCAGCTCCATGGATTCCTCTGGATTTGCTCCAGCAGCTCCTGCTGTAGGGTGTCCCCAAGTGCCACATCTCCACTCCTCCCGCCCCCGGCAGGGTTAAACCCCCCTGGATCTGGGTTAAAACCACAAATCCTTGTCCTGCAGCATTTTGGGCACCTCCAAAAGGCAGCTGGAGCCCTCAATCCTGCCGGGAATTGCATTGGAGCTGCACAAACACCTCCTGATTGCCCCACTCCGGGTTTGGGAGTGGATTCAGGCGCTGAATGCAGATCCAATTGCAATTAAGGCCATTCAGCTCCCTAACGAGGCATTCAGGGCTTTGGGAGCTTTGGAGGGTTTGATTAGGCTCAGTTGTTAAGCCTGACTTTATGGAGTGCTCCTGAGATCGGCATCAATCCCTAAAACTTGAGTCATCCCGGAGAGCTTGGAGGCAAAAATGATCTCAAGGGGAGGAAAAATGTGGATATCTATGGACAGGAAGCAGTTAATTCCTGGAATTTTTCTGCTGGAGTGGGGGAACATCAGCTCAAGTGATTTCCCTGCAGGCTCAGGCCGGGTAGAACAAAATTCCACCTCTCCCAACTTTTAAACCCATGGATATTTGAACACCTGGGAGCTGATGGATGATTTAAATCTCTTTTAGCAGCTGTTTGAGGCTCTCATTTATTGATGGGGCTGTGCTGATCCTTTGACTTCACCTGGAGCCAGGTGGGGCTGGGATTCCCTGGAATTTTTTCCATCTGAAGTCAACGTGTTCCTGTTCACCCTGGAGGCTCCTGGTTTTCCCTTTTTCCTCTGTCCTTGACCTTTTTGGCCCATTTAGCTCCTGGCCAGAGGATCTTTAGGGATGGATGGGACCTACCAGGGCGAGATCTGCTCTTCGTCAACTCTGGAATTCCCAGGACCCCGGGCACGGAAATCCTCAGTGCAGATCCCCCACTCCGAGCAGGAAAACTGCTGGGTTTTGGGATGTGGGGACTCTAATTCTTCCTAATTTTATTTTATTTTTTTCCCCTGAGCTGAAATCTCCTCTGTTTGCATGGTGGGAGCTCCAGGGGTGGCTGGAATGGGATTTTCCCAGTGGCTGGAAGCTGCCTGGGGATCCAGCTCTGGATTTGGTTGCAGGAGGAGGTTGGAGCCGGGGGTCCCAGGAGGATGAGAATTCCAATTTATTCCTGGGATCCTGTTTGGAACCAGGAGAGAGAATTCCTATTTATTCCTGGGATCCTGTTTGGAGCCAGGGATGAGAATTCAGATTTATTCCTGGATTCCTGTTTAGAACCAGGAGTGAGAATTCAGATTTATTNATTTATTCCTGGGATCCTGTTTGGAGCCAGGGATGAGAATTCAGATTTATTCCTGGATTCCTGTTTAGAACCAGGAGTGAGAATTCAGATTTATTCCTGGGATCCTGTTTGGAACCAGGAGTGAGAATTCCTATTTATTCCTGGAATCCTGTTTGGAGCCAGGAGTGAGAATTCAGATTTATTCCTGGGATCCTGTTTGGAACCAGGGGTGAGAATTCAGATTTATTCCTGGGATCCTGTTTGGAACCAGGAGTAAGAATTCAGATTTATTCCTGGGATCCTGTTTGGAACCAGGAGTGAGAATTCAGATTTATTCCTGGAATCCTGTTTGGAGCTGATCTGCCTCCCCAGGAATCCCCATGGAATGTGTCCCACACATTCCCTGCCCACCTCACCCACAGCTTTGGGGTCACCCCACTGTCCCCACCCCAAGGAACCGAGTGAGGTGCTTCTGTCCTTTTTGGAGTCATTTTCTAAGTGTCTGAACCTCAAATATTTCCTTCCCTGCCTCGGTTTCTCTCTGCCTCGCAATCTCGACCTGGGAGATGAGAAGAATCAGGATTTCCTTTGTGATGTCCTCACTCGTGCCCCTCCAGCCCCCCCAGCAATGTCAGACTCCAGTATTTAAACCATAAATCAGTTCTTCACCCCATTCCTGGTGTTTTCTGCCCTCTCCAGGTGCTGATCCCTGGAGTTTTCATCTCCCAGGGAACAAACTTCCCCCCTTTCCCTGTGCCGGCCCCTTCCCTTGCAAACATCCCAGTTATTTTATTATCATTTCGTGCCCACGAGGGAAAAATATTTTAATTTTTTTTTACCCCCCACTTTCCCTCCCTTTCTCCCCGCCTTCTCCATTCCCTCAATTCCTGCCCAGAGCGTGCGGGGTGGCATCTCCTGCCCCGTTCTCCCCTTTCCATCCATCCATCCATCCATCCATCCATCCATCCATCCATCCATCCATCCATCCATCCATCATCCATCAATCCACCCATCCATCCATCCCAGCTCCGGGGAGGAACGGGAGCTGGAAGGGGGGGACACGCCTGGAGCAGCCCCTCCTCTCCTGCCTCACAACTCCTTCTTTTCCCGAGCCTGTGGAAGTTTCTCCGCCGCGGATTCCGGCTGGAGGGACCCCGGGACGCTCCCGCGGGGAGAGGCCGGAGCGGGGCGGCTTTGCCCGGGTGAGCAGCGGGGTCTGTCCGTCTCTGTCTGTCTGTCTGTCTGTCTGTCCGGCCGGCCGCGGTTCGGCTCCCGTGGTTTTTTTTTCCCCCACTTTTCGGTCTCAGGTTGCAGTTAAAGAACTGCGGAGGGAGAGGGGCCGGGGGAGGAGGAGGAGGGGAAGGAAGAGGAAGAAGCAGCTCCCAAGGGGGAGGACCAGGAGGAGGAGGAGGAGGAGGATGAGGAGCAGCAGCTCCGGATGAGGAAACTGAGGAAGGAGAGGAGGATGAGGAGGCAGCTCCCGATAGAGGAGGAGGAGGAGGAGGAAGAAAAGGAAGTTGAGGAGGGAGCAGCTTCCTGATGGGGAGGAAGAGGAGACAGCAGCTCCCAAGGGAGGGGATGAAGAAGTTGAGGAGGAAGAGGAGACAGCAGCTCCCAGGGGACTGGATGAGGAAGATGAGGAGGAAGCAGTTCTGGATTAGGAAAATGAGGAGGAAGAAGAGGATGAGGATGATAAGGAGGCAGCAGCTCCGTGATGGGGAGGAAGAGGAGGATGAGAAGGAAGCAGCTCTGGATGAGGAGGATGAGGAAGCACCGCATGGGGAGATTGAGGAGGAAGAAGAGGTTGAGAAGCAGCAGCTCCCAAAGGGGAGGATGAAGAGGTTGAGGAGCAGCAGCTCCCAAAGGGGAGGATGAAGAGGTTGAGGAGCAGCAGCTCCCAAAGGGAAAGATGAAGAGGATGAGGGGGCAGAAGCAGCCCCAGCTTCCCTCTGCACTGTACAATTTGAACCCTTGGTGCTGTCCCAGAAGGGTCTGAGGTGCCCCAAACCTGTTTGAAATTGGAATTTTTTGGGATGACTTTTCACTTCCCCTGGCGGGACATGGCTCAGGGGCATCAGGGAGAGATTGGGAAGGAGATTCCAGAGCATCATGGAATATCCAGGTTTGGAAGGGACCCACAAGGGTCCCACCCCTGGTCCTGCCCAGGACAATCCCAAAATCCCAGCACATGCCTGAGGGCGTTGCCCAAATGCTCCTTGAGCTCTCTTTGGCATTGCCAGAGTTTTGTTTTGGGGGTTATTGAGGAATTTTGGGGAAGAAGCCAATTCCTGTTGCTCCTTTGGTGCATCCAGGGGGGTCTGAGCATGGAGCGGGCAGAATCTGATCCCAGAAAACTTCCCACCAGTGGGATAAGGAGATGGATTTTTCCCTCTGATCTTGTTCTGTGTGAGGTGGCTGAATGCAAGTCCTGGATCAAAGCTGTGACAACAACGGAGCAAATCCCTCAGGAATGCTTATAATTCCAATTAAATGGATATTTCAGTGGGCTGAAGTGGGAGAAGCAGCAGGAAGGGTTGGTACGGGTCCATTCCTGGCTGGGGAACTCACAGATTCCAGAGTGGAATTCTCCTTCCCTGCTGCAGGTTTGATTGTGGCAGTGGATGCAGGAATGGCGTGGCTGGAATCCACATCCCATAGTGGATTTGCTCCTTTCCCGATCCAGCTTTTCCTGCCCCAGGAGCACCAGTGACTGAGATCCACTCACAATTCCCAGCTTCCCCTGTGGATCCTGGAATGATGTTCCACAAATTTCATTTTGATTCACAATTA
Organism: Parus major; assembly: GCF_001522545.3. Classification (NCBI taxonomy): domain Eukaryota; kingdom Metazoa; phylum Chordata; class Aves; order Passeriformes; family Paridae; genus Parus; species Parus major. Next base: position 465,401 of record NC_031773.1, read on the forward strand.
TTATTGTTTTGGCCGCTCTCCATCATGGGCCCAAAATAATGGGAATTCTGGTGCAATCAGGAATTGCAGGGAAGTGTTTTTCCTCCAGGGAGAGGAGGAAATCAACCACCAGGAGATGATTCCTGGAATGTCTCAAAAGTCTTTGAGGCTCTTCGTGGTTTGAATTTGCAGGAATTGCTCCCTGTGTCTGGTCACTGCACGTGGGAGGAGAAACAGGAAAGGGACAGGGAATGTTGGGGCTCCCCAATTTTCCTGCAGCTCCAAGGACCCTCAGGAAAGGCTGGAGGTTGTGTTTGGAGGGTTGGCACAGGGATATGGGGGCACATCCTGGATATTTGGGGTGTCATTTGGGCCTTTTTGGTTGTCACTGGATTTTTGGGATCGCTGGGAGTTTGGGCATCATTTGGTGAATTTTGGGATCACTGGAATTTTGGGATCACGGGGCTTTTGGGGGTCACTTGGTCCTTTTTGGGATCACCCTGTTTTCCCAAGCATGGCTTGTCTGGGAATGGGAAAACCCGGGGGAGCAGGAGATGGATGGAGGGATGGATGGATGATGGATGGATGATGGATGGATGATGGATGGATGATGGA
>NC_031773.1:466269-481000 GCF_001522545.3 Parus major
GATGGATGGATGGATGGATGATGGATGGATGTGGAGGGATGGATGGATGATGGATGGACAGACGGATGAATGGATGGATGGATGGACAGACGGATGAATGGATTGTGACTCTTTGGGATTTGTGGTGCCAAAGCTGTGGGATGTTCCCACCTCAAGCCTCACCTTCCTGTGGAATTAAGAATTAATATTTAAATTAATGGGAAAAGTCCGAGATTTGGGTTCAGATCCTTGGCTCCAGCTCAGGGACTGGGGGATCTTTCCCTGATTGGGCAGGGATCAGCCTCTGGATCAGCCTCTCCCATTCCCTGCCCGTAAATCAGGGAATCACGGCAGGGTTTGTATTGGAAGGGACTTTAAAGCCCATCCAATTCCTACCTGGCCATGGGGCGTTGGATGGGCTTGGGTCAGGAGACGGGAATGTGGAAATTCCATGCCCAAGCTCTCCTTGCTGGCTCCTTCCATGTCCTTATTCCAGCAAAAGGGAATCTGGGGGCAGGGAGCAGATTCCTGATGGGAGAATTTCTCCTGCCCCAAGCCCAGGAGGCTCACAGGGGATGCAGAACCTTTGGGATCTTTGTTCCCTTTGTCCCAGTTCCTGCTCCCCTCAGGAGCACTTGGAAATGTGAATAACCTGGAGAAGTTCCAGCTGGAGGAACCGGAGCGGTGCAGCCCTGGCTGTCAGCCAGGCACTCAATCTCTTTATCCATCACTTTCCAACCCTTTTTTTCCCCCCTTTTTTTAACCCCTACCTCCTTCAAATTCAACGATTTTCCCACAAATCCCCACCTCTCCTTGGCCATGAATCCTTCTTCCCTGGAGATATTCCCTCTTTGGGAGTGCATAATCCCATTCCACCTTTTTTAAGGGAAAAAACAGCTGAACAAGCGTCACCCCCTGGATACCCCACGTGGCAGCAGGGTGACAAAACTGCAAATATCCCGTTCTTTGTTCCATGAATCCGTCTGCTGAGCGGTGATTCCCAGCAAAATTCCCCTTTGAAGTCACCCACCCCAAACCTTCACCCCTCTCCTGGGATTTCTTGCAGGAATTGGAGCTCAGGGACCCCTCCTTTGCTGTTTGCAGCACCTGCATGGGCAAATCCAACATTTTTTCCCCTCAAATTGTGCTTCTTGGAGAGGGAGGAAGGTTCTGCCTGGAGATGATCTTCCCAAGAAACACCCAACCAGAATTTCCTGCTTGGAAAAGCCTCTAAATTTAGCTTTTAAAGGTGTTTTTAATATTAAAATCTGATTTGTGGGGAGTCACCACGGAGCGGGAAAAAGGAGAGGAGGCTCTGGATGTCATTCCCAGGACTCACCAGATGTTTTCCTGGATGCTTCCAAGCTGAAATCCTCCATCCCAAACTCCTGGAACATTCCTTGTCACAGGAATCTTAGACAGACTCCTTATTCTCGTTAATCCCTGGTGTTAATTGGGATGGAATCCCTGGAAAAGAGCGAAGCTGGATGCAGCCATTGAGATTTTTATTTTTTTCCCCAAATCCATAATTTCCACCTTGGAAGTTGTCCATTCTTCCGTGGGAGCAGGTGAGGCTCAGAGCAGGAGAACTTCTGATTGCCCATTAAAAAAAAGAATAAAATTCCTTTTGGCAGGAATTCTGCCAAAATTGGCAGGAATTCCCTGATCCACAGGGAGAATTCCATGTTTTCCAGAGAGGGAATTCTGCAGCAGTTTGGGGGAAACATTAAACCACCAGCAATAACCAAAACTCCAGATTCCTCTGGCATGGTGGGCTGGATCCTCAAGGAAGTTCATCCTGGATTTAGGAGCCTGGAGAACAGGGTTGGATGCAGATGATTCCTGATTTTCCTGGAATTTTCTCCCAAATTAATTGAAGTGGGAATTTCTCCTGCTTTTATCCCACCTCATTACTCCCATTTGGGTTTCATTGCCTCAGGTGGATGTTGGGAAAGGAGGGGCAAAGCTGAACTCTCAGCATTAGCGAAGAAATGGAGGAATTCAAGGATTTACGGATTTTAATCCAAATTTTCCCGGCCAAGAGGAGCCTTTTTAGCTGGAGAAAAGCTTTTCCTGGCGCTGAGGGTGGGTGGGAGCATCACTCTCAGGTGGCCCCAGCTCCAACCTCTTTCCTTCTGCAGACAAGGGACTCTCCAGGCTCTGTGCTGACTTCCAGGAATTTCCAGGAGCTGCTTCCCGAGGGAAATGTTGTATGTCCTGATCCTTGTCCTGGCGGTGGCCACGGGGCCGTTCCCAGCTGGGGCTGTTCATGAAGGTGAGTGACCAGCGACACCTGGGTCACCACGGGTGCAGCACCCGGGACACTTTGGGGAGGAAAATCCCTTTTCCAAGGAGATTTTCCTGCTCCTGGCATGGATCCACACATGGATCTGTCAGGGTGGAGCTCTGGCGCTTTTAATTCCTGCAGAGGATCCTCTTAGGTTGGGATCATCTGGATAATGGAGCCACCTCCAAAGGAATTCAGGGCCTGAGTTCCTGCTCTGGGATTTATGGAGAAATCAGGGCTCTGCTCCAGAGAAAAACAGGGAGAAAGGGAAAACAAATCCCATCCTGGTTCCTCCTCTGAATTCCAAGATTCCAGCCACCACACAGGGAGAGGAAAAACCTCAAGGAAGCCTTGAATCCTTCTCCTGCTTTTTAGGGAGCTGGGATGGCACAAAGATTCACCTCCCTAGCTCCAGGCAAGCCCACAGAGAGCTTTTGGGGATGAGGGGCTGGATCCAAAAATCAGCAGGAAAAATAATTCCAGGGGAGAGCCTCATGCATGACCCAGGGTGTATTTTTGGTCCCAGGGGGTGATCCTTGAGAACTTCCTCCAGAGAAAATCCAGAGCTCCCAGGATTGTCCCAGGCTGGGTGGGATCCTCCTTTTTCCCAAAAACCCCCAGGTTTGGAGGTACAAATCCATGGAAATCCATGAAATTCAACAAGGGGTTAATGGAACCTTCAGCATCAGCTCAGAAATTAACTCAATTAAGCTGCTGTCCATCAATTAACCAATAAACTCGAGTCTAATGCTGTTTAATTCTGAGCTGGGAGCAGGGCAATAAATCAGCGTTGGGAGATGTCTCTGGCAAAGCCGTGATGGATGGGACGGGATTGTGCCGGAGGTGCACGGAAAATTCCAAATCCAGTCCTATCCCACTGTGATTAATAGAGCTGTCTGAGGTGGGATTTTCTCTGGAAGGTACCAAAACATCCCACATTTCCCATGACAGCTCCAGGTGCCTGATCCAAGCAGGAATTCTGAGGTTTTGGGAATTTTTTTGCCAAAAAAAAAAAGGAGAGGCCCCAGAATGGGCTGGGATTTATGGGAAAAGGGCAACATCCCATCCTGTGGAATCCCAGATTTGTTGTTTTCCTCCTCATTATCCCTGAATGCAAATGAGGGTGGGGTGAGGAAGAGTCTCAAAAACCAGGGTGGGTGGAAGAAGCTCTCTGGGAATTTGGGATGTGCGTGAGGCAGCAAAGACCCCTCTGATACCAATTTTGAGGATGTTTTCCAAATCAGGGCCAAGAAATCAGGGAAATCTGCACTTCCTGGATTAGCTCCAAGAGGTGGGCGGTTCTGGATTTTGTTGGGAATTTCTTGTGGGAATACAGGGTGTGGTTACCCTGGTGAGCTGCTGAAGGATTTCCACCAGTCCTAAGGATGGAGATCAGGACTGGGATTTGCTTCCCTCTGTCTTTCTGGGGGAACAGGGACATCAAAACCCCAAAGGTGAGGAAAAGGAATAGATCCAAAATAAAAGCAGCAGCTGGGAAAGGAGCTCGTGGTGATCCATGAGCAGCTGAGCTGCTCCCGAACACCCCGGACAGGGAGATCTCTGGGGAGGAGAATTGAAGAAATTGTCTCCTATTTTTCTCAAGGAAAAGTTGTTCATATCCCAAATTTAACCCAAAAGAGCCAATCCCTATTTTTCTGCAGTAAACAGAGTTGTGTTGGGAAGAACTCAGTGTCAGGAGGCAAAAAGAAGGATGAAAACCCAAAAATCCTTGGATAACATCCATCCACAGCTGGAAAATGATCCCTCTCCAATCAAAGAGGATTGATCAGGGACACAGCAATGAAGGACAGCACAAAACCCAAATATTCCCAAGCCCTTTGGGGATCCTGCTGGTAGGAATGGGATAAGAATCCAGGGATTCTTGAAGAGGTCAGGCTAGAACAGGTTTTCCATGTGAAGCAGAATCCTGGGAAACACACCCAGCTCCTCTCCCTGGAAATCAGGACAGATTCTCCAGCCTGGCTGGAGTGGCTCCAGAGCTGCAGGTGAAAGTCAAGGCTGGGTAAAATCCAAAATGACACAAAATGGGGGAAAAAATTAAAAAGGGACATTTAAAAATAAAAATAATATAAATTATTATTATTATTATTATTATTATCATCATCGTCGTCATCATCATCATCATCATTATTATTTTATATAAATATAATAATAAACAGGTTGAAGCCAATCCTGGCAAGGAAGGTTTAACCCCCTCCTCCAGCAGGGTCTGGAATAAATCCCTGCAAGGGAGAGAAATTCCAAGGAAAATACAAATTTACCATATCCCTCGCTGAGTCTTCATGAGTTTAAGCATCCCTAAAAGTCACCAAATTCCTGTCCATTAAATGGATTTATGGAATGCCTAAAAAATATGGAACTCCCCGCTGGGAGGGAACACTGGGAAGGGAAAAATGCTTTGCTGTTGGTTCAGGGAATTTCCCTGTACTCTTGTTTGTTCCCTGCCATCAGAACTGTCGTGGAAAAAGCTTGGAAAAACACTCCAATTGTTCATTCTTTGCAGAAAATCCTGCTCATGCCCAGGGTTGGGTGGTCCCACATCTCCATCGGTGTCCCTGGTATGAATCCCAGCACGGTGGATGGGATGGCAGAGCTGCCACATTCCCAAATTTCAGTCACGGGTGGCTCAGGGGCCTGTGTGTGGCTCTGGGAATGTGGGATCCCCAGGTTTGGGATTCCACCCTGGAATTCCCTTTTCTCCAGAGTGTCCTACACACCCGATGCTTTGATGGAGCTGGGATTTGGGGTTTGTGCTGAAAATCATGGAATGGCTGGAGTTGGAAGGGGCCTTTTAAAGGTGGTTTAGTCCAATCCTGCCATGGACCTTCCACTATCCCAGGTCATCCTGGCCTTGGACACTTCCCAGGATGGAGCATCTCTGGATGAGAAACTTCTCTGGGGTTGGAACATCCAAATGAGGAATTAGTAGGAAATTAAGGCGAGCACAACACCTGTTACTCTGGGAAGCACCTAAACACAGTGTCTCCATCTCCGTCCCTTCGGAATCCTGGGAATTCAGGATCCTGGGGGGGTTTTCCTCCTTCCATGGTGTGGGATGAGCCTCTCTGTCCCTCTTGTCCCCTCCCAGCCTGCAGGACAGCAGAGGTGGCCAATGTTCTGTTCCTCGTGGGGCAGACGGAAGGTGCAGGGAAGGAGAGCTCCCGGCTGCTCCAGGATTTCATTGGGAGCGTGGCCAGATCCTTCGAGAACACGGAGATGGGAAGAGGAGGCATCCGGCTGGGCCTGGCTCTGTATGGGGAGACACCAAGGTGGGTCTGACCATCCTCCTCCAGCCACTCCTGGATTCCTGGAATCCAGCTCAAGGATGAAGAGCTTCCGCAGCTCTGGGGACCCTCTGAGCAAGAGCTGAACCCTCAGCAGAGTCATCCAGAGGTTCTTGGCCACAGGGAATTCGTTCAGGGCAGGAAGGATGGGTTTAACATTTAAATTCCAACTTTTAGATCCTGGGTTGTGGCACCACGGTCTGGGGCTCATTCCCTGCGCTCCCCTGACCACGGGAAAAGAACTTCTTGGCATGAGTTAAATCCATGGAATGGTTTGGGTGGGAAGGGACCTTAAAGACCATTTGATTCCAACTTTCATGGCCAGAGAGACCTTCCCCCATCCCAGGTTGGTCCAGGCCTCATCCAGCCTGACCTTGGACATTTCCAGGGAATCAGGGGCAGCCATGGCTTCTCTGGGCAACTGGAAACCAAACATCAACATTATTGCTGTTAATGGCCATTTTCTGCTCTTTATTCCCCCATTTCCCATTCCCAGGATGAGAGTTGAGCTCACGGACTATGTGACCATCAAAGGAATGCTGGATGCAGTTCAGGATCTCTCCTTCAAAGGCAGCAGCCTCCAAACAGGCTCGGCCCTGGCTTTTGCGGCTCAGGCCTTGGACACCCTGAGAGAGGAGGCAGCAAAGGTGGGTGAGCTCCTGAGGTGTTGTCCAGGGATCAGCTGGGCCATCCCAGAATCCTGGAATTGTTTGGGTCAGAAGGGAACTTAAAGCCCATCCAGTTCCACCCCCTGCCGTGGACAGGGACACTTCCACCATCCCAGGCTGCTCCAAGCCCTGTCCAACCCAGCCTTGGACACATCTAGGGATCCAGGGGCAGCCACAGCTCCTCTGGGAATTCCATTCCAGCCAGGAATTCCTTCCCAATATCCCATCCATCCCTGCCCTCTGGCAGTGGGAAGCCATTCCCACTTTGTCCCACTGCTCCATGATCTTGCAAGTTGTCCCTCTCCATAGGGAAGAATTCTTTCCCGGTATCCAATCCAAACCTAATCCTCCCTTAGGACATGAGGACTTGTTGGGATGAATCCTTGCCCTGTGCTGGCAGGAATTTCCTCCCGGAGTTCTTGCCCCAAGTAGAAATGAGACACAAGGGCAGGAGAGCCATGCAGAGAGGATCCTCAGAGGATCCCCTGCTCCTTCCCAACTCACGGAAATGATTCCATGTGAGTTTCCTCAGAGGTTTTTAAAGGATTTCATTCCAAGAGAGGGATTTCATCGGTGCGAAACGCCACAACTCCGACCGTGACCTCCTGATGTTGTGCCCGTTTTTCCCTGGCTCTTATCCCAACTCTTGCAGGTGGTGATTCTGATCACGGATGGGAAATCCAGTGATTCCGTGGAAGAGGGAGCCCAGATCCTGCAGGATCGGGGGGTGACAGTGTTTGCTGTGGGTATGTGTGGCCACCAAAACCTCAGTGTGATCAACCCTCGTTCTTCTCCCTGGGGAATATTCCGGATTCACAGCACCCCCTTCCTAAAAACTTCTCCCAGGCTCATCCTTTGGCAACCGCTGCAAGTCCAGGAAAATTGTTGTGTTCTTGGATATTTTTGTTGTTGCTGTCAATAACTGATTTATTCAGTGGGAATCGGTGATTTTGTATCTGTCAAAGCCACTTGGGAGTTCAGATGGAGGTCGATAAATGATTCCATAAAAGTCAAAGTGTTTTGATGTGACATTAAAAAAAAAAAAGAAAAAGCAATTGAAAATGCTTTTTCTTCTGAAGGTTCCCCTTAATGGGGTTCAGGGACTAACTCAAAAATGTCCTTCAGAATAATCCCATGAGCAAGGAAAGGTTCCACTGCTCCCCTCATCCCCATGAGTTAAATTCCACCAGTCAAATCCTTCCCTTCCCCAAATATTTCAGGGAATGACAGGAATGGTGGTGGGGTTTCAATACAAAGAGCAAGCAGGTCGGTTTGAACCACAGTGAGGTGAAAATGGGGGAAGGATTGGTTTGTTGGGTGGGTTGTTCCCCCTGGAATTTTCAAGCAGCCTCCCAAAATCCTGCTCAGCACAGGAATGTCTCTGTATCCAATGGGAAGGATAAGGCCGGATCCTGCCCTGTTCCTTTTTTTTCAACCTCTCAGCCCATTAGCAGCAGTGAGACAATCTCTGTGACATGTCTGGAGAAATCCTGACCCCTTTTCCCTGGTGGAAGAGGCTTCCTCTGCTTCCCCCATCCAGCCTGAGACTCCAATCCTTGTTCCCTCCTTTTCCTTGGCAGCACAACCCAAAATTGGTGTCAAACTCAAAGCCTGGCACGTCGCACCCTCTTTCCAAAGCCTTCCCTGCCCCATGGATGATGTTTGATGTCCTCTTTTCCTGCTCTTTCCCTCCCCTAGGGATTAAGGATGCTGACAAGAACGAGTTGGGCAGGATTGCTTCAGATCCCACTGCGGAGCACGTGCTTTACGTGGAGGATTTCCATCTGCTCCCAAATGTGGCTCCCAAACTGTCTCGGAGGCTCTGCTTCACCGCCTCGGAGCCACCACGTCCTGTCAAGCAGAGGGTGCAAGGTGTGTCCAGGTTCTCCCTCGATCCTGCTTTCCATCTGCTCAAACCGACCTCTGGATGTGCTTCCATGGGGATGGACTTCCCACATCCCTCTGAGGGAGCTTGAGGGGTTGGGTGGTCCTAGAGGAGCCACCAGCTCATGGAGCAGCTCCTGCTTTGGGATAGGGGTCCTGGGGGTTTTTCTTGTGGCTGCCTCTCTGTGGTTTGTTTAGGGATACCAGATCCTGGGAATTTTGATACTGGATCAAACAACGGGATCAGCAATGGGATGGAGCAGCATCTCTGCTCCTTGGGGTATTTCGTTGTGGGATTGTCACAGGGAATTCTGGTGGCACAGCTTGGGGTCTGGGGAAGAACTTCATTCCCTGCTGAAGATGCAAAGAGCAGCCAAAGGGATCTCCAAAGAGATCTCCAAAAATATCTCCAAAGAGATTTCCAAAGAGATCTCCAAAGAGCTCCAGATCTCTCCTCAAAGAGATCCTGACTGCAGTGAATCCAGAGGTGATGACGCTGAATCCCTGCCCTTTCTTGCCTCACGAGCTCATGAGAAGCTGAGTTAAAAGTTTGGGGTAGAAATGGGGGTAACTTCACCTGAGACTTTTAAGGGTCCCTTTATTTTTTTGCTTCTTCTGTGGTTCTGCAGCACTTCAGGGCTTCCTGTGACATTCCATGGAAATTCCAGGCTTCCTGTGACATTCCATGGAGAGTCCAAGCTTCCTGGCAGATTTCTCCAGTGTGGGAAGGAGAAGGGCAGGCAGGAGCTGCTGCCTTGTGCATTAACCGGGTGTTCACTGGGGAAGTGTAACCAGAACCAATTTTGGTTTCCTGCTTTGTGCTGTCAAAAAACTGGCCCAAAAAAATTCTGCTGGAATATCTCCTGTCCGGAAGCAGATCCCAGGTGTCCCTGTGCTCCCTTAACCTGAGCAACATCCATGGCTTTCTCAGTGTGGAATATGTTGGCTCCATCCATGAACTTCCACACGTGGTGGAATGCAATCCAAACTCTCCTCTGTGTTTTTTGCAGCTGAGCAGATCCTGGGCCCTCGGGATCTGCGTGTCAGCGAGCACAGCCACAGCTCCCTGAGGCTCTCGTGGGTGGCAGCCACGGGCAGGGTGACAGGGTACCGTGTCCATGTCCACCCCTCGCTGCCACCGGGGCAGCCAGAGCCAGAGCACCAGCGGCAGGTAGGGTCATGTTCCCACTTTCCAGGGCACCAGTTGGGTTTCAGTTCCCAGTGCTGGGTTTCAGTTCCCGGTGTTGTGAGGTCATCCTGTGTTGAGGGCTCCTGGTTAGGAGGTGGCACCACATCCCTCAGCTGTCTCAGTGGCAGCAGGATTGGCGGGAATTCCTGAGGGTTGAAGTGAAGGTGTAGATCCACCGTAGGATCCACCAGTTTCAGTTCCCAGTGTTGGGGGTTCACCCATGTTGAGGGAATGCCTGGTTAGGAGGTAGAACCACATCCTTCAGCCATCCCGGGCACAACAGAATTGTTGGAAATTCCTGAGGGTTGAAGTGAAGGTGTAGATCCAACATAGGATCCACCAGTTTCAGTCCCCAGTGTTTGGGGTTCGTCCATGTTGAGGGAATGCCTGGTTAGGAGGTAGAACCACATCCTTCAGCCATCCCAGTTGCAGTGGAATTGTCAGAAATTCCTGAGGGTTGAAGTGAAGGTGTAGATCCACCATTGGGATCCACCAGTTTCAGTCCCCAGTGTTGGGTTTCAGTTCCCAATGTTGGGAGTTCATCCGTGTTGAGGGAATGCCTGGTTAGGAGGTAGAACCACATCCCTCAGCCATCCTGGGCACCGGGAATTGGTGGGAATTCCTGAGGGTTGAAGTGGAGGTGTAGATCCACTGTGGGTGTAGATCCACAATGGGACCCACCAGTTAAAACTCCCAGTGTTGGGTTTCAGTTCCCAGTGTTGGGAGGTCATGCTTGGTTAGGAGGTGGCACCCAATCTTCTCAATATCCAATCCTTTTTCTTCTTTCTGGTTGCCACCACTCAATCCCATCCAGCCTCCCTGGCAGCATCTCCTGCTCCTCCTGCTGCCAGAGTCGTTCATGTTTTGGGTTTTGGGATTTTCCATGTCCTTGTGTGAGGGGTGCTCCAGCTCATCCCACACCACACAAAGTTTGAGAGTAAGACTGAAGGGTAGAAGGTATTTGCCCTAAAAGCTTTGATTCCTAATAATTGAACAAAGCTATGAAATCTTAAATTATTAAGGTGAAGATTATTAATTGTATCAATTATTAAAATTGTATTTAACTGGAATGATCATCCTTGGCAGCTTCTGTGTTTTCCCTGTTATTATGAGATCCTGACGTTCCGTTTCCATCTCATGCCCTCAGGTTACATCAAAATTTCCTTCCCTGAGCTTTAAAGGAACTTTCTTGGTTGTTTTTCCTTCATTTTCTTCAAAGGAATTTGAGATCACCTTTACCCTTCATGCACTCTCCATGTTTTACTTCCTGGGCAGTTCCATGGGCTATTCCACAATTTGAGGATCATGTCTGGCTGAGGGTTTTAAGAGGCTCCTGCTGGTGGAAGTCACCTTGAGCAGGTGTGGAAGGTGACCTGATGTTCTGCGGTGGTGTTGTAATGGTGTCCCATGTCCCCCTGTATGACAGATGGAGGTGGATGGGGACACAACCACGGTGCTGGTGACAGATCTGAAGCCCAACACCAAATACGTGCTGACGGTGAGGGCCAGCTATGGAGGGGCCCTCGGGGAGCCTGCAGCCATCAAAGGGAAAACAAGTGAGTGTCCCCTGGGCCAACCCTGTGGAAAACACCCAGCCCAAAGCTGGAGTGGATGGATGGATGGATGGATGATGGATGGGTGGATGGATGGAGATGGATGGATGGGTGGATGATGGATGGATGGATGGGTGGAGATGGATGGATGATGGATGGATGGATGGAGATGGATGGATGGATGATGGATGGATGATGGATGGATGGATGGAGATGGATGGATGATGGATGGATGGATGATGGATGGATGGATGGATGATGGATGATGGGTGGATGGATGGATGGATGGATGATGGATGGATGGATGATGGGTGGATGATGGACGGATGGATGGAGATGGATGGATGATAGATGGATGGATGATGGATGATGGATGGATGATGGATGGAGATGGATGGATGATGGATGGATGGATGGATGATGGATGGACGGATGGATGATGGGTGGATGGATTGATGGATGGATGATGGATGGATGGATGATGGGTGGATGATGGACGGATGGATGGAGATGGATGGATGATAGATGGATGGACGGATGGATGATGAATGGATGGATCCATGCATTCATGGATGCATGGATGTGGCATGTGCTTGGAGCTCCAAAGTTTATTAGCGAAGCTCCTGTTGAGTCTCAAGGTACAGGAAGGACTCCTTGGCCTTCCAGATTCCTCCAAGAGGAGCCTGGGTAGGGCTGGATCCAATCCCAGCCCCGGATTATCAATGGATTAAATCTAAGGAATTATAGAGGTGTGGTTGAACCTTTGCCCAAGGATTAAAGATGGTGAACCAGCCAAATTTATATTAAAATTAATGATTTCTTATGATAAATGAGTAGATAAAAAGATCTTAATCAGAATTATTTGCTGCACAGTAGAGAAGCTAAAACTACCAAGACAGAATTGTGCACTTTATCAAAGTAATTATACTGTAGTAATTATGTTAAAGTAATTATCTTGAAGTAATGGTAATAAAATTAGCAAAAAATCACAATTGTTGAAGCAGAGGTTGATGTCACTCACCCAGACCAATGTCCAGGGGCAAATCTCTTCTGCTGACTCTCCGGGAGTGACTTTCAGGGGTGTCCCCCGCCAAAGGAGGAATCCTCATTCCCAAGAAGGGATATAGGGATATGCCAGGACAATGTCTCCTGGCATGACTCTGGAAACAATCCAGGATAGAGATTTCCAGGCACTCCAGGATAGAGGAGAGTCCTTTGAAGGACTTTTCCTTGGAAGAACCATCTGAGGATGATGTTGTGAATTCCTTGTTTGCCTGGCAAACCTCTTCTGCTGACCCTCGAGGGGTGAATTTGAGGGGTGTCCCCACCCAAAGCAGGAATCTCAATTCCCAGGAAGGGATACCGGGACGTGTCAAGGGAACATTTGAAAGTGGGACTGGACTTTCGTCATCTCTGCTTTTAGGAATTTTCAGAGTTTAAGGAGTTCATTAATCCCACTCACATCCCTGGATGAAGCACGAATCCTGCTTTTCCCGAGGAGTTTTGTAAAGAATTATTCCTTTCTTCCCCATCTTCTCTTCCTCCCCGCACCCCCTGCGATGTCTGGAATTCTTTGTCTTCTTGAGGGAAGATCTCTGACAGGATGAATAAATAAAGCTCCTCAATGAGGTTTGACTCATCTGTACTTGCCAGGAAGAAGATGGAATGTCTTTATGGGTGGAAATAAAGCCATTTGATCTCTCCCCTTATTATCCCCAACACGAAGCCAGAGGCAGGAGCTATAAATCCATCTACCATGGCTGGCTGGATCCAAGTGGGCTCCTCTCCCTTGGAATTGTGGCTGTGGGAGCAAAGCAGGGTTTGATTCATGGCTTTGATTCCTGTTCAGCCTGCAAGAACTGCAGACTTTCCCCTGCCCAGGGTAGATTTCCTCTGCTTGTCAGCGTGTATTTCAGATCTCAACACCATTCCCAGAAAAAACTCCCAAACTTTCTGCCTTGGGATGTTTCATCCCTATTTTCAAGTGGAAAAAAGGGTTGGCAGGAGGGGGGATTGTTGGTTTTAAGAAATCAGCTGAGGGAGAGTTGGTGCTTCACCTCCTTGTGTCTCTCTGTCCCTGAAAAGATTTTCCAAGGACCTTTTCCATTATTCCAGCACTGCCACCTCCATTTCTGCCCTATTTTTGTGTCCCCAAAGCTCCTGTGCCTCCAGTCACCAATTTCCGGGTGATAGAAGAGGGACTTTTCAGCCTGAAGGTGGCTTGGACACCTCCCCTGGGCAAACTGGAGGGCTACAAGATCTACATCCCCAGGGGTGAGTTTCATTAATTTTTAATTAATTTTAATCAATTTTTAGTTGATTTTCAGTTGATTTTTTTTTGGTGTTTGCTTTAAAAAGAGCAGTGATCACCAAAGCAGTGATCCAGCAACCAAGGGAAGGTGCTTTTAACTCCTGGAATGACTCTGGAAAGAGTCCAGGATAGACTTTTCCAATATTGTAGTTCATCCAGGATAGAGGAGAGTCCTTGGAAGGACTCTTCCTTGGAAGAACCAGCTGAGGATGATGTTGCGAATTCCTTGTTTGCCCTGGCACATCCAGATGTTTTTCCCTGCTGTGGTGGGGATTTGGGATGAGTTCAAGCCTTTGGGATGCCTCCCACTCCTTTCTGTGGGTTCTGAGGGCTGGGACAGCACAGCTGGAATTCCAAGCAACGCCACATGGATTGGCAGACTCCAGCCACACCCCTGAGCCATCTCCATGGTGTGAAGACCTCCCTATGGGATTTAGCCTCATGGAAAGGCTTCACCATCCCTTTTCTCCTTGATTTTGCAGCCAACAAGCCCGGGATGACCCTTGAGCAGATCCTGCGTGGCGACGTCTCTTCCCACCTGCTGGAAAACTTGCAGGAGGACAGGGAATACAGCATCAGCATCTACGCCGTGTATCCTGAGGGCCCGAGCCAGCCCGTGGCTGCTCTGGGGAGGACACGTAAGAGCCGTGACCCCGTGGTTGGTCCCTTTTGTCCCCAGCTGTTGTGTCCCCACCTCAGAGCTGGTGCCCTCAGGCAGGACCTTCCTAATTCCATCCTAACTCTGCCCCCATGGACATCCTCAAGGCCATCCTGCAGTTTGGGGGAATGTGGGAGATCGTTTTCCCTCCTGTTTTGCACCCACACTTCACAGGGTTGGTGCTCAGAGATGTTTGGTCCTGGACAGTCGCAGGTTGGGCTGTTCTACTTCTGGTTTAGGAGATGCCCCTGGGTAGGAGCTCCTGGAAATCCCTCTCATGGAATCATTAAGGCTGGAGAAACCCTTGGAGATCCCTGAATCCAACCATCCCCAGCACTGCCATGTCCCCAAATGCCACATCTACTTGGCTCTGAAGTCCTTCCAAGGACGTGACTCCAGCTCTTCCAATGCCTGATCACCCTTTCCATGAAGATTTTCCCAATATCCAACCCAAACCTCTCATGACACATTTTGAGGCCATTCCCTCTTGTCCTGTCCCTCATCCCACGGGAGCAGAGCCCAGTCCCAGTTTCAGGTGTTCCCTTCACCCAACTGAGCTGGAGGAACATTCATGGAGAGCCAGCAAAGTCCTCCACTCCCAAGTGGATGCTCTGAAATTTTCTTCCCTGTCCTCCTTCCAGTGAAGCTCCTGCCTGTGGAAAAGCTCTTGCTGCAGAATGAGACCACAGACACACTCCAGGCCCGGTGGAGCCCTGTCCGGGGAGCAACGGGATACAGACTCACCTGGACATCAGCAGGTACGGACAGGGGTGGGATTCAGGTTCACCTGGACATCAGGTATGGACAGGGGTGGGATTCAGACTCACCTGGACATCAGGTATGGACTGGGGTGGGATTCAGGCTCACCTGGACATCAGACACGGACAGGGGTGGGAT
>NC_031773.1:481050-485080 GCF_001522545.3 Parus major
GACAGGGGTGGGATTCAGACTCACCTGGACATCAGGCACAGACAGGGGTGGGATACAGACTCATCTGGACATCAGCAGGTATGGACAGGGGTCGGATTCAGGTTCACCTGGATATCAGGTACGGACAGGGGTGAGATTCAGGCTCACCTGGACATCAGGTACGGACAGGGCTGGAGGTGTGTACCACTGAGCAAGGCATGGAAAGATGGGAGCTGTGAGATTCCCAAGGTGTTGGATACACTTTGGATTGGATTCCATCTTTGTCCAGAGGGAATTGGGGGTTTTCTCAGGGTCTGTGAAGGGTGGAGTTCTCTCTGCCGTGGATGCAAAAATTCCTGCTGTGGCTCTGCGTGAAGCAGGCTGGTGGATATCCTGCCTTGCTACATGGAATTAGTATTCCATGGATTTACTGGACCTGAGGAGCCTTGGAATAGCTGAGAGGAGCTGGGAAAGCCCTCCCTGCAGAGCTGCACAGCCCCTGAGTACTTGGGGTCACCCATTTTTTGGGGGACAACTGAGTACATGACTTTTGAGGGGACAGCCTGGAAGTGCCTGTGCTTGTTGCTTTTCTCTCTGCAGCACCAAAACCAGCCTGCATCCCCCAGAATCCTCATTTTTAGGCAAATTTGGGAGTTTGGAGACAGATCAACCTTTGCAGCTGGAGCTTTTCCCCTGACCTGAACCCAAAGATATTTTCCTGGGTGCTGGGAGTGAGAAATTCTGGTTTGATGGCAGATTTTGGCCCTGGGAGATGGACGTTTCTGGGGCTCAGGGATGTCAGGACACCTGGGCTCTATCCCAGGCTTTGAATAAAAACTGCGTTTTCCTCTTCCTCAGCTCCCCTGGTTATGATGGAAGGAGACATCTCCCACCAGGAGAGGCAGGGATTAGTGGGGAAACAGCACCAAAGGTCACCAGGAGGGAAAAATCTTCACAGGGAAGACGTAAAACAGCTTTTATGGCTTTGTCATAAAAAACAACACCCCAAAACTCAGCAGTTTGCCCAGGCTGTGCCCATTACCCCAGCTAGGAATGGAGCTCGGTCAGGGACACTGAGGGGACAGTGGGACAACCTCCTCAGGTAGAATAGGAAGAATACATCACGTCCTCCCCGAATTTCCAGCTGTTTTTCCACCTGATACCAGCTCACCCCAATTCCACCCCAATTCCAGGAGTGGAGAAATCCCAAGGGCAGTCACCCCCCGGCCTCTGGGTCCTCTTCCCACACTCCCGGGATTAGGGATGTGGCGGTGGGATCCAGACCCTGCCACCCGTCCCAGGCACTGGAGGGGTTTGGTTTTCCTCGCCTGACTTTTAAAACCGGGATTAGATAAACACAAACTGGAGATGGGAGCTGTGGAGAGAGGGTGGGAAAAGGGGGATGGGGCTCCGGCTGCTGCTGGAACAGAAAATGGGGACGTGGCACCATCCAGTGACCAAACTGGAAAAGACATTTTCCCTCCTTTAGAGTTTTTCCTCAACATCCTGCTGCCTGCACCTCCCTGCCCCTGGGAATCAGGGACTCGAAATTCGGGATTTCAAATTCGGAATCACAGGAATTCGGTTTTAACTCTTCTCCTGCTGGGCTGGGTTTAGCTGAGCTGGGTTTAGCCCACAACAAGGACATTAAAACTGCTTTTTGGGGCATTTGCTTTGCTTTGTGAATCCATGAGTTGCCTCAGTGATCCTGGAACTCTTCCCAGGTGGATGTGGATTATTTCCACCTGCAGCCACCCGGGGTGGTCCCGGTGTGCTGCAGGGTGGGGTGGGCTGAGCTGGGGGACGCTTTCCCTTCGCAGAGGGCAGCATCCAGGACGTGACCCTCGGCAGCTCCTACAGCTACTACATGATCCAGGGGCTGGAGCCGGGCACGGAGCACACAGTGACCATCAACCCCGTCTTTGGGGACATCGAGGGACCGGTGGTGACTGGCAAAGCCACCACAGGTGAGTGTCCCATGTCAGCTCCTGCACACCCAGGGGTGCTGGCACAGAGTTGGTGTCACTTCTGCGTCGTTGGGTTTGGGGACCTCTTTGAAGCTGTTGGGACCTCGATGGAACTGGGCAACTTTTCTCTCTTGCAGTGGCATCCAGCACTGTCCAGATGCTGAAAGTGAGCGAGATTTCCATCAACAGCCTCCTGGTGTCCTGGGATTCGGTCGCGGGAGCCACCGGGTACAGGGTGGCCTGGGGTCCGACACCAGGTGAGATCCGTCCCTGCTCTCCCCGGAATGGAATAAACTCAGGAGTGCTGGGATTATTGCAGGTCCAGCTCTGAGCAGCCTCTCCCACAATTCCAGAGCATGAACTGAAGCCAGGGATTATTCCTGGCCCTGAGGCACCAACCTGGCCCCAGCCCAACACAGAGTGAGTCCCCAGGAAGGAGACAGGGAACATTCCCAGATTCCTGTGGTCCCTGGATGTGAGATGGCTTGGATTCAGTTCCTCTCAGCTGGTTTGGGTAGTCTAGGTATTAAAATTCCAGAATAAATAACCACAGGAAAACTCTCCCTTGCCCCGGTGAACACATGGAATCCCAACATCACTGAGGTTGGAAAAGACCTCCAAATCCAACCTGTGCCCGATCCCCACCTTGTGATGGAAGTGCCACATCCAGTTGTTCCTTGGATGCCTTCAGGGATGAGGACTCCAAACCTCCCTGGGCAACCCCTTCCAATGCCTGACCATGAGGAAATTCCCCCTGAATTGTTCTGGAACAGGTGTCCTCCAGCAGAAGGAATGTGGTGGATTTCCCAGGATTCAAGAGAGCCGCTCTCTGGACTCTTTCTCCTCTTGTGTTTTATTTTCTTTTCCAAAGAATTCTTTGGCAAGGACCGTCCCCGTCACCTGGCCCTCAGCAAGTCGGTGACATCCCACCAGCTCCGCAGCCTGGCTCCTGACACCGAGTACATGATTTCTCTGTCCGTGCTCTTCGGCTCCGGGGAGGGCCCTGGGATCACCACCTCGGCCAGGACGGGTGAGTGCGGGTGGGACGGTGGAGTAGCTACTACGGAACGCAACCTCTGTGTATCTGGTTGGTATCCCTGTCTGTTCCTGTGCTCTGGGCTTGGGAAGAGCTTCAGATTCACAAGATCCCAGAATGGTTGAGTTTGGAAGGGTTGGAAGCCCATCTTGTTCCAACACCTCCCACTATCCAGGTTGCTTCAAGCCCTGTCCAGCCTGGCCTGAGACAATTCCAAGGATAGAGCAGACACAACTTCTCTGGGAAACCTGTGCCAGGGTCTCCCTGTCCTCACAGCCCAGAATTCCTTCCCAAAATCCAACCTCAACCTGCTCCCATACAGTTTAAAGCCACTCTCCCTTATCTGAAGTTCCTCCCCAGTGGTGAAGTGCCCAATCTGCACTCACTGAGCTCCCAGGTGTCCCAAAATTCACACCATTAAGTCCTCCACATTGTTAGAACCCACCCGAAAAACATCTGAAAAATGGGAAATCTGGATAAAATCTGTCCTAGGAAAAGATAGGAAGATAAAGAGGGTGGAACTTCCTGGTGCAGTCCTTTTTGCTTGGTAGTAAGTGCTGTCTCCTGCCTCAAAGAATTCCATAATTCCAAAAGAATCCTTCTGGGAGATCAGATTCCCTGGATAAGAGGCAGCAGGTGCAAATCCTTTGTGTAAAATGGCAGAAGTTGATGGACAAACCTTCTCACTCTCTCTCAAACTTCCGGGCTGCTGCCCTGGGAGCAGGGGACAGGCAGGACCACTGATCCAAAAGCCGAGGTGGGATTCTTGGAAGAGGTTCCAAAGTGGCAGTAGGTAACTGGAAACCCTGGAATACCACATGGAGAAAATGGTCTCACCCTTGTGAGGAAGAGAACAGGGAATGTCCGGCAGCTGTGAGAGCTCTGGGTGGGTGTTTCACCTGGGGCACTGGGATATGGATCTCCTGACTCCATGAATCCCTGAGCCCAAGGATCCTGACATGGATCTCCTGACTCCATGGATACCTGAGCCCAAGGATCCTGACATGGATCTCCTGACTCCATGGATCCCTGAACCCAAGGATCCTGA
>NC_031773.1:485225-518385 GCF_001522545.3 Parus major
ATGGATCTCCTGACTCCATGGATCCCTGAACCCAAGGATCATGACATGGATCTCCTGACTCCATGGATCCCAAGGCCTGGCCTGGCCTTGCTCCCACTGGATCTGGGCAGGACATGCTCCTTGATAACCTTGATGACCTTGGTGTCTCTCCAGGAGATGAGGATGAGGAGACACCAAGGATAAGCAAAGACCCTTTGATATAATTTTGATATAATTTTGACTCATTAACACATCAGTGATGAGCCTTTGGGCAGGAATCAGGATGCTCCTGATGTTGTCCCCATCCTGCAGCTCCTCTGGGATCTGTCTCCAACTTCAAGGTGATGTCCCACACCAGCACCAGCCTGTCCTTAGCCTGGAGCGCCACAGCCGCTGCCACCAAATTCAAACTCACCTGGAGCCCCATGGGAGCAGGCAAAGGTGAGCAGGGGAAGGACATTCCAGGCACCTTCCCAAATTCCTGACCTGCTCCTGGGGGTAGGAAAGAGATCCCACGGCTGGGAAACTTGGTCCCGTTGGTGATGGCTCCTCTTCCTTGTTCTGATGGTTTTATTGATGGAGATAATCCTCAGAGCTCTGGGACAGCAGGGCAGCAATTTCCTTTGGAGGAAGGAAATGATCTCCAGGCTCTGAAATACCCCTGTTTTTCCAGGAAAACATGTTGCCAGGACTCGCTACCTGGGCAGCAGAGTGTTGGCTCATCGGATTGAGCACCTGGTGCCCAACACCCTGTACAGGGTCGGTGTCCGGGCTGTGTTCAGCAGGACCGAGGGGCCGGAGGTGGTCCTGACTCACCACACAGGTAATTCCTGCTGGAAAAACCTTCCTTGAGTTGGGATGCAAAGCTTGGATTGGTCTTGGGTGTGGGATTGGCTCTGTTGATCAGAGGCCTGGTGATCAAAACACCAAAGTTTTGGGTTCAATCCTCGTGTTCATCCATTTGAGACTTGGACTCCGTGATCCTGGTGGAGATATCCAAGATGTCCTGTGGATGGTGGAGGCACAAGCTGGTGGTAATAATCCATGGCTGTTCCTGTGGGAGTGGACACATCCTTCTGGCATGTTGGACAATCTTGGATTTATCAACACAATTCCCAGAGCTATTTACCCACCCAGGGAATGCAGGAGCCTCTCCGCAGGCACCACCCAGGGTCACTCACCAGCCTCCACTCTTGAGGTCTGGGGAATTCCTTGGATTGTGGCTTTGCCTCTTCCAACACAGAGTTCTGGCTCCTTCCAGTGTCTTTTTCACCAAATTCCATGAGTTTTTCATGGAATTTTAAGATGTGTCTGGATGATCCATCCTCTCTTGAAGCTTTTCTTGTGTCCCTTTGTGTTGGTGTGGGTGGTAAGAGATGTGGATGTGATTCCTCAGCTGGGAATCCATGGATCCATTAGGAATTTCAGCCTGGCACCCTGGATAACGTTTGGAAAGTAGATATTGATTGAATGCCCAAATTCTTCTCCTCCACCACAGCTTGGAGCCAGGGTGCTGCTCTGGGGCTGAGCTGAAATCTTATCCTGGTTCATTTTTCCAGCTCCTTCTGAAGATTCCAACCCCATCCTGACCATCCAGGACCTGAGGGTTACTGACACCGGTGTAAACACTTTGAAGCTGGCTTGGAAAAAGCTTCCTGGGATAAGTCACTACAAGATATCCTGGGAGCCATCCAATGGTAAGAATCCCGATCTGTTGGTCAGGGAGCACAAGGAACCCACAAAAATGGGGAGTTTGGCACAAGAAATTCCTTTTTCCATGGGTGCTTGGGGTAGGAGGAGATTTTAATGTCTGCTGGGGCAGGTTGGACTCCTCTGAGCCCTGAGCTAAGCTTTAGGCTCTAACCAAGGATATAAATACAGCTGGGATTTGGGAATTCCAAGAATCAGTTCATTTCCACATTCCACTGGACATTTCTGATGCCTGTGCCTCAGTTTCCCCGTGGGCAAAATGAGTTCCTAACTCTCCTCCCTGGCCAGGTGCTGTCAGATGTGCATGAAGCTGCTGTAGCAATGATTCTTACACTTCCCTTTCCATGGGCACCGCGGGTTTTTTGGGATGTCTCCTCTCAGGTGACTCGGAATCCTCCCAGCTGGTCCCAGCGGATGCCACTTCCTTTGCCATTCCCAAACTGAAGGACAACACCACCTACAGCATCTCCGTGTCTGCGGTGGGAAAGGGACGGGAGGGAAAGCCCACAGTGCTCACAGCCAGAACCTGTGAGTATGGGATTCATGGCTTGGGATAAGAGAATCTCCATAGGGGAATGAAGAAAAAGAGCGATTTTGGCTGATGGACACCTTATTCCTGGAATTCCAGAATGTTTTGGGTTGGAAGGGGCCTTGAATATTGTCTGCTTCCAACACCTTCTGTAGGCCAAGTTACTCCAAACCCCATCCAACCCGGCCTTGTTTCTTCTCAGATCCCACCAAAAACCAGGCATTGATCATTTCTTCTTATTATTGAGGATTATTGGGATTTCCCTGTCTTCCCCTTCCAATAATCCCCCTTTTTGTGGCACGTTATCTTGGAATTCCCTCTTTATGCAATATCTTGACCATTTCCAGCAGGAAAAGGCCAACATCCCTCATGAGTTTTGCCAAAACGGGCAGATTTGGAGATCAGAGGGGAAAGTCAGGGATGTGAGGACAACACTGGGATTTCAGGGAGCATCTGGGAAAAAAATAGCAGGAAAAATTTCATTACCCATCCCAAAAACTCACATTTCAGTCAGTTTGGAGTCCAGACTGAAGAGCTGGCAAAATTTCCCTCAGTTCCCACCAAATGAGAACCTGGTCTGATCCAGCTTCTTGGAAAACACCTGAAGTGCTGGAGGAACTCCTTCCTCTCCCAGGAATGAAATTTGGGAGGCAGAAATGTCCCCAGAGCTGTTTCCAGCCCCTAAGCTTTGTTCCTTGCTTTTCCAACAGTGGATTTTCCCAAAGTGACGGAATTCACAGTGCAGGAGGCCACGGATTCCAGCGTTTTGTTGTCCTGGGATGCTGTTCCTGGAGCATCCCTGTATTTACTGACGTGGGGATTGTCCTCAGGTAATGTTTGGTGTGGGGAGGAAACCCTGATCCATCCCCTGGACTCCTCTGGATCTGGATTAGCAGGAGAACCCTGGGGTTTTCCATTAGTTCCTTCATCTCAGCTTCTCCATTTGGCTGAAAAAGAGGGAAAAATGGGAGCTGGAGGAGGCTCATAAAACTCCCCATTTGGCTATTGCAAAATCCTTGGAGGAAGAAAAAAAGGAGGGGTGGGAATAGCTCAGGAAAAAAGGAATTTTGGCATTATCTCTGTCTCTTCCTGTCCATCGAATCCACCAAAAAAAAGGTGGATTTTTGTCATCTGTAAAACCTTGTTCTTACCTGTTTAAAATCTCTGCTCTACTGTGAAGAACTTAAAAAAAAAAAAATTACTTTATCATTCCTCATCATTCCTTTTCCCAATTTGGCTTTTCAGGATTTTCCCTTTTAAAGCACCAACTCCATGATTTTTTTCCTGGATTGGACTAAAATCCTCTTTGAGTTTGGAGTTTCCTGTCCCTGTGGCTTCAACCACAAACTTTTTTCCTAGGATCAGTTCATGTCCAAAGTCACTAAAGAAACCAAATCCAACAGAATTCCCTTGCAGGTTGTGTCACTCAGGATGAACAGTCCCGTGACAGCAGCTTTTTTTGGGGATAAATATTATGGAAAAATGATTTGGGAATGGAACATTTGGATCTCTGGGGTGATTTTAGTGATTTAAAGCAACCCTTCCCTTTCCTGTGCTGTGCTGTTCAAATATTGATCCAGAAGGATTCAGAAATCCCTGATTTCAGAGCAGTCTGGGAATCAGGAATGGATAATCCCACGTCTTACAGTCCCTCCATCGATCCTGCTGGAATGGGTTTATAAATATTGATTTCCCATCACCGGCAGATGAATCCTGACCCCACCTCTCCACAGGATAAAATTTATGCTCCTGAGTGAGTAATTCCAATTTTTCCTGGGTAATTATCCCAGCAGTCAACACTGGTGTATAAAAGCAATTAAGAATTTGGTCCTTATTTTTTGTCTTGATTAATTTTTCTCCACACAGCTTGATTTTTTTTTTCCCTAAATGAACGTTTCCTTGCTCCTGTTTTTAAGCTCATTGAATGCCCTTTTCCCATCTCATTTCATCCAGCCTGTCCCATAAAAAAACTGGATCCCTTTCTCTTCCACTTGGGATCATCAGACAAAATAAACCAATTATGGCTATTTTGATTTGATTTTCCAAAAAGAGTTTAAGTCAAATTTCAAGAGGGATTTTACTCTTTTATTTAAAGGAGGAAAACCTTCCCTCCAAAAATTTTTGTGGAGAATTGAGAACAACGAACTGGATTTGATCTTTGGAGATCTTTTCCAACCTCAATTCCATGAGTTGATGACAGATTATTTGCACTGATTTTATTTCTTGCCATAAAGACTGAGCTTTTGGGGTGATTTTTTTTAAAAGCAAAATGTTATTTCAGAATAAAAAAGGTACAAATTCCACTTTGAACAGTGTCAAATTCATCATTTATTATTTCTAAAGCAAGGCACTTAGGAAACATCAATCATTATTTTAAATCAAAACTACAAATTGTTTGCAACCAAATTCCTCAGTCACATTTGATTTTATTTTTCATCAAACTTTCCATTCATTCCCAAAAAGAATCTTATTTCTATCCATAAGAACCACTGGATAAAAATTGTTCTCTCAGCCTTGAGCACCACTTGCACCAAATCCCCTAAATTCTTGCATAAATTCCAATTTTTTTTCCTTTCTATTGCACAAAATCAACCTAATTTCGTCTGGTTTAGGACCTGACCATTGCACTTCGTAAATTATTTACTCTTCTCCAAATCCTGGGAATCATCTCATCCCCAAATTCCTGTTTTCCAACAGGATGCCACAGAAGTGGGAATTCCCCTGAGTTTTTCTGGCTCCCAGTCATGTTTCTCCTGTTTTCCACAGCTCCCTCTCTTTCCCAGGAATTGTTACCAGCAGCTTCCAGATCGTTTCGAGTGACGGGGCTGAGCTCCAAGAAAATGTATTTGTTTTCCATAAAACCAATGTTTGGAGACTCGGAGGGACCAGAGACAACGCTCCTTGGACAAACAGGTATGAAGGGTGGAGACCTGGATTTCTGGGTTGAATTTTGGGTTTTCTACCCTTTTTCTGTTTGCTGGAGAGTGACATTGTGGCTAAAAGAGGTTTAAAATTCACCTTTTCTGTTTGGGTCCTACAGCAGGAGCTCATGGGGAGTCACCGACCGCTCCAGTGGCTCCGGCACCGTTGGATATGGGGAAATCTCCATCGGGATCTCCTGGAAGTGTGGGGACCACTCCTCTCCCAGTGCCCACCAGTACAAAGCTCCCAGAGCCCCCAGTATGGACCAGCACGGTGTCGGCACCGCTGACAACCCTGCATGGGCTGCGTGAGTGTGGGGATGGTGATGATGATGATGATGATGATGATGATGTAGAAATGATGATGATGTAGAAATAGACAAAGCTTCCAGAGGCCAAGATCTCCTCTGATGCCAGGAGCTAAAACTGGTCTTAATTCCTTGAACAACGAGAGTGGACAATGTCAGGGAAGGCCCAAACCCCATAAACGCAGTGAAGGCCTCAGCACTACTCTGAGGGGTGAAGGTGTTGCTGCTTGCCCAAAAGTTGGCATCACAAGAGGTTTGGGGTTTGTTTTGTTGGTCTGAACACACAAAACCCCAGGATTCTGCTTTAGGACCCCTCAGCTTTTGGAATTCTTCTCTTCCCTCTGCAGTTTGTGGGAAGCTCAAGGCAGACGTTGGGTTCCTGGTGGATGAATCGTCCAGCATAGGCCAGAGCAACTTCAATAAAGTGAAGGATTTCCTCTTCCGGATTGTTTCCTATTTCCCCAAGATTGGACCTGAAGGGACACAGGCAAGATTTTCTTATTCCATTTCCTGAAGTTATTTTCTTTCTGTTTTCTCCTTCTGCTCAGCCCTGCCTGGAGCAGAATCTGCTCACACAGGAATTGTGGAGCAGAAAGGTGAGGGAAAGACCTGTGATGAACAAAAAAACAGGAATTAAACTCTCCTCAATGCCATCTTTCCCATTTCCATTTCTTGGTTATCTTTCCAAGACAAAATCATTGGGAATAAAGCTAATTCCACACCTGAAATGCTGTCTAGGTCAGCCCAGAGGCCTGTCAGGTGCATATTCCCCTCTCAGATCCCATTTCTGACCCCATTCCGAGTGGGAATGGTTGGGAATCCAAAGTGGGAATGGTTGGGAATCCAGCGTGAGAACAGTTGGAAATCCAGAGCAGGAATGGCGTGAAATCCAGAGTGGGAACTGTGGGAAATCCAGAATGGAAATGGTTGGAAATCCAGAATGGAAATTATTGGAAATCCGGAGTGGGAATGGTTGGAAATCCAGAATGGAAATGGTTGGAAATCCGGAGTGGGAATTTAATGACAGCAAAGCCAATGGGAAGACTCAGTTCCTCATTTATTTGGGGTCATTTATTTAATTAACAGCATATTTGAATTAGGGAGATTTACAGAACTCAGTTGAAGTCGAGCAGGAAATGGGAATTTCTTGGACTCTGCTTGGAGGTTTTAGGTGAATGACGAAATTACCCTGGGTCAACAAATAACTCTGGGAACATAAAAAAATTTTTGATTTTGGTGAGGGTCTGGCTCCCTTTTCCCAGAGAATTCAACCTCTTCCCATTCCCGGTGCACCATGCTCTGACTCGAGGCAGTCTGTCCCATTTCCTGTGGATTTGGGGATTTTAATCCCAGGTTTTTGCAGGTTGCTGTTGCTCAGTACAACGAGGAGCCCAGGGCAGCTTTTCACTTCAACCAACACCGCGACCGCAACGGAGCCCTTGGAGCCATCAAAGGGCTGAGCTACACCGGAGGCAACACCAAAACAGGTCTGGGAGGGCACTTGGATACCTGGGATGATCCTTCTGGCCCTGGAGAGATCCTGGAAGCCAAGGAAAACATTTCTCTGAGTGGTTTGGAGTCATTTCCTTGGTGGGAATGTTGTCCCTAAAATTGTTTTAAGTTTGAGAATGGATTAAATTTAATTTTTGGGAGAGTTTTTTTTCAACCACTTGGTGCTTTTCACATGTCCTGGTTTTTCCCCTGGGTTTTCCTCATTATTTTATGATTTTGTCTGGACTTGAGGGAGGTTTTTATACCACAGACCCATGAGGGTGGCTGGTTTGAAGAATTTTTCCATCCCAGAAGTCCAGATATTTTTGTCTCATTTAAAAAGCTCAGAGAGGGACGACACTTTCCATGTGCTGATTCCCAGATGGACACTGGGAATACCTGGTTCCCCTGGAGGAACACAACCAGGAATGGTAAATTAAAGATTGTTAGTTTTAATTTAATCATTTAACCAAATTGGTTGGAACCTGGTGCCAGTAACTCCAAGATTCAATCCCCCTATGGACCTTTCAGGAATTGGACTCAATGATCCTTGTGGATACTTTCCAGCCTGGAATATTCTGGAGTTTTGTGATTTTTCAATGAATTCTTCACATTAAGAAAGCTTTGAGGCACCCAAATCCCTCATCCTGCCTCAGTGGTATTGGACAAGAGTACATAAAACCAGGGACAGTCAAAATACAGGAATTTTCATGGGATTGGTTAGGGAAAGAAGGCATGGAATTGGTCAGGCTGGAAATTCCTGGCTAACCTTGCCTCTAATCCTGCTTTTTATGGAGTTTGTGTCGATAAAGACATTTTACTCCATGTAGGAATATTTCCATAGTATTTCAGAGCTTCTTGACCATTTCAATCTGTGGGAGATTTCTTTGTGAAACTTTCTTGGTCTTTCCAAAGACATTTGGAAATGGGAATTCTGTGGATTTTTTTTTTTTCCCTGAAGTGTAAGAAAAGTGCTTCAATTTTCTGAATATTTTGGTTTCCCTTTTCCAAAACTATCTGTTGATTCCACCAGAACCATTCCAACCAAGCTGATTTCCTGCTGTTATCCTTCAAAAGAGACATTTTCCCATGCCCAGGACTTTCCACTTATGAGGAATTCCCTTCATTCTCCACCCCTGGAAGAAGATCCAGAGTCCAAACCCATGGAATTAATCCAGACTCCCACCCTGCCTCTCCCTGTCTGCTCAGGCCATGCCATATCCTACGTGTTAAAGGAATTATTCCAGCCCTCCAGAGGGATGAGACCGGGCTTTCCTCGCATCCTGGTGCTTGTGACCGATGGACAATCCCAGGATGACGTGCTGCCCCCAGCCAGAGCAGCCCATGCTTTGGGTAGGAGTTCCCAGTTGTGTTTTCCTCGGTTCTCCATGAATTTCCAGGGGGCTGAGGTTTCCCAGTTGAGTTTCCCTCAGTTCTCCTTGAATTTCCAGGGGGTTGGGGTCACCCCATTGGCTTTCCCTCAGTTCTCCATGAATTTCCAGGGAGTTGAGGTTGCCCCGTTGTGTTTTTATCAGTTCTTCATGAATTTCCAGAGGTTTGAGGTTTCCCTATTGTGTTTCCCTCCATTGTCCATCAATTTCCAGGGGGCTGAGGTTTCCCAGTTGGGTTTCCCTCAGGTCTCCACGAATTTCCAGGGGGTTGAGGTTGCCTCCTTGTGTTTCCCTCAGTTTTCTATGAATTTCCAGGGAGTTAAGGTTTCCCCCTTGTGTTTTCCTCAGTTCTCCATGAATTTCCAGAGGTTTGAGGTTACCCTGTTGTGTTTTCCCTCAGTTCTCCATGGATTTCCAGAGGTTTGAGGTTTCCCCATTGTGTTTCCCTCAGTTCTCCACGAATTTCCAGGGGGTTGAGGTTGCCTCCTTGTGTTTCCCTCAGTTCTCCATGAATTTCCAGGGGGTTAAGGTCACCCCATTGTGTTTTCCTCAGTTCTTCATGGATTTCCAGGGAGTTAAGGTTTCCCCCTTGTGTTTCCCTCAGTTCTCCATGGATTTCCAGAGGTTTGAGGTTTCCCCCTTGAGTTTCCCTCAGTTCTCCATGGATTTCCAGAGGTTTGAGGTTTCCNCAGAGGTTTGAGGTTTCCCCCTTGAGTTTCCCTCAGTTCTCCATGGATTTCCAGAGGTTTGAGGTTTCCCCCTTGAGTTTCCCTCAGTTCTCCATCAATTTCCAGAGGTTTGAGGTTTCCCCATTGTGTTTCCCTCAGTTTTCTATGAATTTCCAGGGAGTTAAGGTTTCCCCATTGTGTTTTCCTCAGTTTTCCATGAATTTCCAGGGGGTTGGGGTCACCCCATTGGGCTTTCCTCAGTTTTCCATGAATTTCCAGGGGTTTGAGGTTTCCCCATTGTGTTTCCCTCAGTTCTCCATGGGTTTCCAGGTCTTTGAGGGTGGTGCACCGTGTGAGGAGTCACTTTGAGGGCACTTTTGGTTCATTCCCTCCTTTATCCTTTCTCTTTTCCCAACTTGTCTTGGTTCACTGTAACTCACACCCAGCTCCAGGTGACTTCTCTGAGGGTTCTACCTGAGGTTTTTACCAGGGAGGGGTTTGGAAACTCTGATCCCAAGAATTAGGAGTGGTGGAATCCATGTCATTCCAGGGCTCCGTGTCATTGCTGTGGGGGTGTCAGGAGCTGACCCCGTGGAGCTCCACAAGATTTTGCTGCAGCAGAACCCCCAGAATGTTTTCTACGTCAGCACCTTCGACGACTTCCCCCAAATCCTCCAAGAGCTGATAGAAGCCATTTGTTCTGATCCTCAGCTTCCAGGAACCCAAATCCCACCAGGAAAGGTGAGTTCCTACTCCTGGGAGTAAATACAGCTTGGAGTGGGTCAGGCACAAGGAAAATCTTCTTCCCTGAGGGAACAAAGCAGACTCAGAGTGGATTTAGGACACCGTGTCCCATCCTGACCTCGCTGTCCAGCCCTAAAGAGCAAAACCTTTGAAATCCAGGAGTGGAACTGAGGAGGCCAGGATAGAGCTGGGAATGTTTTGGTGGATTAAACAACTGCAGAACACTTAGATATATTAAAAATTCATATTATAAATTCATAAGAATAGACTGTAAATGTCTGAGGATTCTCCTGGATGGTCAACTCTGCTTTTCCCTTTCTTTGCCTAAGCCAAGGAATGTTCTAATCTGTGTTTCCTGGTCACTTTGGTTTATTTGCCATCCTTTGGTGGATTTTAATTCCCTGATAATTTATTTTTTTTCTCTTTTCTGTTGAAGAGCTCCAGGGGCTCAGCAGTTCACAGGGGTTATGAGCCCCACAGCTTCACTACGAAGGGAGAGAAAGGGGAGCGGGTGAGTCACAGAATATTCTCAGTTGGAAGGGACCCACATGGATCATCAAGTCCAGCTCTTAAGGGAATGTCCCTACAGGATGATCCACTTGGATAGTTAATATCATGGAATATCATGGAATGGTTTGGGCTGGAAGAGGCTCAAAAGATCCAGTTCCAACCTCGACACCTTCCACTATCCCAGGTTGCTCCAAGCCCCAATGTCCAACCTGGCCTTGGGCATTTCCAGGGATCCAGCCACAGCTTCTCTGGGAATTCCATCCCAGCCCCTCCCCACCCTCCCAGCCAGAAATTCCTTCCCAATATCCCATCTATCCCTGCCCTCTGGCAGTAAATACAACAAAATTACGACTGAGGAAGAGTTCAAGGAAAGAATCACCCTCAGGTCTTTTCTGTTGGTGTTTTGCTCTTCCTGCTCCATGCTGGCTTTGAAAATCCTGGAAAAGGGAATTGCTCTGGGATTTGGGAATGCTCTCAAGCGTTGCAGTGCTGTATGAAGCTGTTTTGCAGGTCTGAGGTTATCCCCTCCAGGCTGTCATTTTCCATGTTTTTAGGGTCTCCCTGGGAAAGACGGCATTCCTGGGCTGCCGGGCAGGCCGGGCCGGCCAGGTCCTCCAGGTCCCCCTGGAATCACGGTATGGACTGGTTTAAACAAACTTTTCCAAAGGGCTATTCCAGAAAAAACTGACCAGTATCCCTCTGTCCTGTTTTGCAGGGGCTTCCTGGCAGCCAAGGTGACATTGTGAGTATTTGGAATCCTGGGTTGGTTTGGGTTGGAAGGGACCTTAAAACTCATCCCATTCCATGGGCAGGGGCCCTTCCCACCATCCCAGGTTGCTCCAAGCCCTGTCCAACCTGGCCTTGGACATTTCCAGGGATCAGCATCCATGGTTGTGTGGGTGTTTTTCTGTTTAATACTTCAGAATTTATTTTTAATTCCAGGGATCTCCAGGCTATCCAGGACCAGCAGGGCCAAAAGGAGACAGAGTGAGTTCCATTCCTGGATTTCACTGGGAGAAATTAATTTCATTGTTGTGACCTCTCTTTTCCAAGCATTTTCACCAGGATCTTTGGTGAATGAGAATTTTTAAGCTGTGTCTACCTAATCCTACACTGCCTGTCTACAGCTTGGGGAATTTCCCCCGGGAATTTTATGTCTTTATGGAGAAAAGTGCTCAATCCTAATCCCAGGTTCTGGGCATAATTAATTAGTTAATTGATTGCAGAAGAAGGTGGGGTCATTCTGCCTGAGTCTCCATAATTAACAAACCTGGTTTAATCCACTCAGGACACTAAAATATTTCAATATTTACTGGGGGCAGATCCCAGGAGGAGCTTCCTGCCCTTCTCCCAGTCCCCATTCCTCCTTTTTCCCTGCATCCCCCTGAGCTGTCTGTGTGGATGAAGATCGGGAATGGACCCTGCTGGAAATCCAACTTCCACTTTTTTCCTTGGGATTAATTTTTTCCATTCCAGCAAGCAAAACTCAGGTCATGGCCATGTGGTTTTGGGTGCCAAGTGCTCAGAGTTGATGGAATTGCCCCTAAATCACCCAATTTCCCGTCTGCTCCTGGATCTCCCAAAGTGCTTTTATCCACAGGGAGAGCCAGGCTATGTCCTGGGAGGAGTGGAGGTGATTCCTGGCCGGAATGGGCAGCCTGGCCCCGCTGTGAGTATCAAACCCCAGGTGTGGGGGAGCCTTCAGCTTCCCAAGGGTTGGGAGAGATCCCAAATCCCTCCCTCTCCCACTTTTCCTTGTTGCAGGGACAGAAGGGGCAGCCAGGAGTCCCTGGGGTTCCAGGACCACCAGGTTCTCCAGGGCCACCAGGAATCTCCATCAAGGTGAGTTTGCAGCACAGTTCTGGGATGTGCCACAGGAAAGGGAGACCCAACACCAAATATTGCGGGTGGAGGTGTCTGGAGACTCCTCCTGAAGCTCTTCCTTCTGGTGGGAGTGGGAGTTTTGCTGTCTTGGAGCAAAAATCTCCCAGATTTTTTGCTGGGATGAAGTTTGGTGAGGAGCCCCTAAATGCCCATCCCATGGGAATTCTCCTTGTCCTTTGTGTTTCAGGGTGAACCAGGGAATTCAGGAATTAGGGTGAGTACCTAAGGTCAGCTTTCACTTTGGGATGAAAAGCCTTTTTTCCATAGTTTTTTTTTTCCAAACTGCCCAGGAAGTTCTGGCTTCCAAACTTCAAAATTTCCTTGGAGATCTGTGAAGGGATCATGGAGTGAGAATTTCCTGTGCTTCATGCAGGGTCCCCGTGGGAAGAGTGGCCTCAAAGGAGACAGAGGAGACACAGGAGAGCCGGTGAGTGCTCCCAGGAAGTCAGGGGAAAACTGGGACAGATCCAGAGGAGGGAAAAATGTGGATCAAGAGCCTGAGACAGCAAATGGCCCAAACTGGCAGCAGATCCAAAACAAGGGAAGGGGTGGTTCTGCCCAGAAATCATCCCACAAGGAGGTTTGGGGTGTGGGAAGTTTGGGTTCAAGGGGAGATACGAGAAGGAAAAAAGTCCATGCAGGATGGACTCCATGGGAATAAAAGGCAGTGGGATTGGTTTGGAAATTCTCTGTTACAAATGGCTCAGTCCGAAGGATAACATCAATGTGCTGCTTTTCCATCCTTTTTCCATTCTATTGTTTTTGCCATATCCCATAAATCAGCCTTTTCCATGGGTCTGGATTCACCATTCCAGACCAGCCTGGGCTCCCAGACTCTGTCTTCCATTGTTTCCCCTTCCTGGGTAAAGCCAGGGATTCATAACTTATTTGTGAGGGAAAAGGAAATTTGGGAATACAAATCCAGCTCTGTAATTCCTCATTTTTAAAGGAATTGCTCAGATGGACAGGTCAGGATAAATATTTCCCTGCAGAATTAAAAATAAACCTTTCCAGTTTGGAGGGGGAAAAAAAAATAAAAAAGATTTGATGATGTTCCTTCCTTTCCAGGGAAAACCTGGTTTGCCAGGCCCTGTGGGGCTCCATGGGGCTCCTGGACTGCCTGGACCACGGGGAGAAAAGGTTGGATAATTCCTGAATCCCTCAGCCCAGGAGAAAAATGAGAGGAATAGTAGGGTGGACCTGTGGGAAGGCATTTTGGGATGTGCCAACATTCCTGGAATTTACTGGCTCTGCTCAGAGCCAAACATTTCCAGAGGAAATTTCTCCCCTCCTGTTTTGCTAAGAAAGACTGTGGAGCAGAAATCTGGGAAGGATGGGTGCTCTGGGATCAGAATTCCTGAGGATTCTGTGCTTTCCTTGCAGGGAATGGCGGGAATTGGCATTCCTGGCACTGCTGGCATGAAGGGGGAGGAAGGAGAGCAGGTGGGTTGGGAATCTTGCAGTGAAATTTGCATTAAAATCCTCTCTAAAACTTTTTTCTCTTTGCTTTTTTTGGGCTGAATTCTCTGTGAATATAATTTTTCTCTAGTTTCTCAGCCTCTTTTGGCTGAACTCTCTGTGGATATAACTTTTCTTTAGTCTCTCAGCTTCCTTTGGGCTGAATTCCTCGTGGGATCCTCTCTCATGGGGAGTCTCACTTATCTCAGTCCTTATTATTCGATAAAAACTCCCGGGCTCATTCGATTCTGGTTTCTTGTGTTTATTGAAGGATCTTTACAAAAACTTGGCAGGTTTATCTAGACTAACTGCACAAGCTTAAATCACCACAGCCTGGCTCATCTCGTTCTAATGATACAAAATGGCCTCGAACCACGTGGTCTTTTCACCTTTATATCAGTTTTTACTCTATTAACTACAGACACGTGTATTGTTATTATATCTCAACAAATAAGTTTTCTGTATCTACTCACGTAATTAAAAGTGCGACTAACTCTAAACCAATCATATTTTGTGCTTCTAAAAACTGCAGAAGCATGGAGAAGGATTAAAAACTACACTCTTTTTCTTCTATCTTTACGTGTGAAACTCTCTTAAAATCTATATTTTCACTTCAGTGTCAAATGAAACAATTTTATACTTTCTATTTAATTTCTTACTAACTCTGGCTTGCTCAGGGATATTTGGGAGCTTTTCTGTCAATATTATATATGATTGAAGTATTTTTTAAAGAATTGTATAGACAGAGAAATGTCCCTGCATTTCTAGACTCCTACACTCTCGGAGTGTTGAGTGTCTCCAAAGCCTCCTCCAGTTTAGGTTTGTCTTGGAATCCCGTGGTTCCACATGGAAAGGGTGAGAGAAGGGAAGATTTGGGGTTTAAAGTTGGAGCTTTCACTGTTTCTTCTGTTGTTTTCAGGGAACAATGGGACCTCCAGGAGCACCAGGACCAAAGGTGGGTGCTGAAATCCTGAACCCAAATTCCCGGGGCTGGAATTCACGTTCCAAGGAAATTTTCTGCTCCTAACCAACACCGTAATTAATCATCATAATAATTCCTGTGGGAATCATTGGATCATGGAATGGCTGGGTTGGGAGTGACCTTCCAAGGCCACCTGGTCCAAACCCTCTGGACTGAGCAGGGACACCAGCCTGACCTGGAGCCTTCCCTCAAAAGCAAAGAAAGGGAATAATTTCCCACTCCCTGGACTCTGGAATTCCCTGCTGCCAGGAGAGACCTGGAATGTCAGCAGTCTGGGATATTTTAAATAATTTTAAATAACAAATGGCACTTCCGTGGCCAGGGAGACTCCAGAGTCCCAGGCTGGAAGAGCTGTCCTGTAATTGATGGAAAATTGAGTTGAAGAGCTCCATTCCCCCTTCCCTCCCTCTGGATGGCAGCAGGAACCAAAACTGCTGGATCTGTTTTCATTCTGGTGAAAATTCCCTTCTGATTTCTTCCAGGGAATTCCAGGACCTCCAGGGCAGAAGGGAGACCAAGTAAGAGAACATTTGACCAGCTCAGCTGCAATTATCCCGATTTTCCCAGCTTGTTCCCTGTGGGATCCAGCAGGGATATCCTTGAGCTCAGTTTTCCCCTCTCCTTGGCTCTTGTGCTTCTGAGATGAGTTTGGGCATTATTTCGAGGAATAAATGGTGGGAAAGGGATGAGCAAAAAGTTTTCCCCACTTCACATTTTTCATTCCATTGGCCACCGTTCCTTCCTCTTGCCTTGCAGGGAAATCCAGGATTTCCAGGTGCTCCAGCCTTGGAGGTAACTTGGAGTGGTTTAGAGCCCTTCTTGTCCTTCAGCTGTGCAGCCTCCATCCCAAAATGCCAGGAATCCAAGAGTTGTGTCCCACAGAACCGTGGGAAGAACACTCAGACCTTTTCCCTGACCCTCCAGCCAACTTTGTCCTCTTCTCCCTCGCTCCACGTCTTGTATTCCCAGTATTCCCATTGTCCCCTCAAAGGAGCTCCACTGCCTGTCCAGGAAACAAAAGGATAAAAATTCCCACCACTGAATCCGTGTGCTCCAGGCCTGTCCCTGCTCAAGCTCCTCATCCACAGGGATGAGCCCTGCTGGACACCCACAGCTCTCCATGACCCTCCAAATTCCAGCTTTAAGGAGAAACCTCAGTGGTGGCCACCTCTGTGTCCCATAACAATTCTGATCCCATAACAATTCTGATCCCATAACAATTCTGATCCCATAACAATTCTGATCCCATAACATTCCTTGCTTTGGAAAACATACCATGAAAAGGAGATTTTAAAATTGATTTTATTATTTTTTTTTCCCCACCAATAACTGAGGATTTCTGTGATTTCCTCTTCTCCTCAGGTTTTGGGACCTCCAGGCAAGAAAGGTGTCAAGGTAAGACTGATGTTTAATTAAATACTTAATTAGCATTGCTTGAAAAGGCAAGATCTTCTCTTGGAAAAGCAGAGGTTGTTCCATGTTTCCTGAATTCCATCGCCTTTGTGATTGACTGGAGAGGAGAGAGTGGAAAAATCTTGTCCTGGGGATATTTCCCTTGCTTTAATTCACGTTTTGTACCTGGTATTGTCATTCTAGCCTTAGTCCAGGGGAAATTTTGGAATTTCAGAAGGAAGACATCATTCAAGCACACATCCAGCCCAATCCCAGAAGATACTTCCAGCCAAGGGAGGCTAAAATCAGGGATAGAAGAGGCTGGAAGGGATTCTTGGATTCTCCAATCCCACCTCCTGCTCAAAGCAGGCCCACTCCAAAGCTGGGTCAAGTCTCCTGTGCTGAGAATTCCCATGGATGGAGAATTCCCATGGATGGAGAATTCCCATGGATGGAGAATTCCCACATCTTTAGGCCCCTGATCCAGAGTTTGGCCTCACTAGGAGAAAACTGAGTTTCCCAAACCAAGGAGCTCTCAGTCCCAGAGCTGTTCCCTGGCTGTATTGTCCATATTTTCCGGCTGTTTTTGAGAATTCCAATCACTTTCTCATTGGTTTTGAGGTACAACATGACCTGGAATATTTTAAATTTAATTTTTTAACTTTTCTTTTTTCAGTCTTGCTCTCTTATTGCCATCCTGCCAAAAACCTTCAGTCTGTGAGAAGGATTTACTGCAGGACAGATTCCCCTTGGATTTTCCATGGAAATTCCCTACAGTGCTTCAGACATCCCTCATTCCATAGACACAACAAATTTTGACTTTTTTTGCTGGGATTACACATTGGAATCACCTCCTTTGATTGATCTCAGACTGCTTAACCTTGGCTGGCAAAAATCCTTCTTTTTTTTTTTAGGCTTTAGTGACCTGGGAATTTTGCTCTGGCCTTACAGTGGGATGTGGCCTGGAATATCTGAATTTTTTTTTTTATTATTCCTGATACTTCACTGCCAACCTGCAGAGAAATGACAGATGTTCATTTTATTCAGTTTAAACCAGTAAAAATGTGTTCTTGATGCTTTGTAGTGTGGCAAAATCTATGATGAACTTTGGATGGCAGAAGGCAGAATGGGAAAAAATTCGTTATAAATCCAGGATGAAGAGATGGGTTGATTTGGAAAAGGATTTTTTTCCAGGGTGCATTAGAAGTGCAAAATGCAGCCCCAAGGAGTCACAGGAACAGGGCTTGGCTTCCTGCAGGATATTCTTGGTCTCAGGTGTGTCTTTTATTCCCAGGGAGATCCTGGACCAGCTGGACCGCGAGGAGACAAAGGAGTCCCGGGAGAAAAAGGGGAGAAGGTGATGACCCTGCACTTCCTTTAGGGATAAAAGGATTTATTTTGTTTGTGGCCACCGAGGAAACTCTGAGGGAGATGGAATTTCCTCCCCAGGTCATCCATCCAGGAATCCAGGGGGAAACTTCCATGTGTAGAAATCCAAATCTCTTGGAAAGGAAATCGGGGAGGGAGGAAATGCTCAGCTCCTGGTCCATGGGGATGGAAATACCTTGGATCTGCTCTGGCTTTTCCTGCTCTGTGGAGATTTGTCCTGAACTTGGCAAAGCTGCCTTGGCAAGACCCTGTATCCCTTTGTTTTTTCAGGGAAGTCCAGGATTTGGAATTCCTGGTCAGCCTGGGCTGAAGGGGGACATCGGTGACAGGGTGAGTGGGACAGTGGGGTGGGTCTGGAATGGGAAGGACTCAGGGGACAAACTCGGAGGTTTAGGGACAAAATCCCTCCGTCACCTCCATGGATTTGTCAGCCTTCCGCCCGGAGGAGATGGACATGGGGGAGGTGACAAGGAACTGGGCTGGTGACCCTGTGGAGCTCTGGGGGTCATGAGCTCTGTCCTCAGGTCAGGTGCAAATCCCCCAAAATGTGGAGAATTCCTCATGACTGGAGAAAAACACAGATGGTCAATGCTCAACTGCTGACCCTGTGGACAGAATCCAATCTTGGTGGACAGAATCCAAGCAAGTCCCATTTCCAATTATTTCCTCTCCTGAAAGTCACCTTGATCTTCATCTTCCTGACTTTTGTGTCTAGAAAGGTTTTGGTGGCTCCCATGTGACTTCACTGATGTCCAGGATGGGTTGGGTTAATCCTTGCTGTTCCCTTCTCCACGGACATCACAGTCCACTTCCTTTTAATCCAGCAAAAATTGTCAAATCCCAATATTTATGGATGAGAATCCTTTGGAAGAGGGTTGGGAAACTGAAAATATCGATGGTTTCAAAGTGTGGGCGACAGGAGACACCTTTGGACAGGGCAGGCTTGGTGCAGCCCCTCGTGGGACATTCCCTGTTTTCCCCTTCTCTGATTTTAGCTGCTGACACCTGGAATTGTCTTACCTGTGTCATTCCTTCTGTATTTCTGCAGGGAAATGTGGGATTGTCTGGGAAGCCAGGTCAGAAGGTGAGTCCATGGAATGCTTTGTTCCCTGTGAGGGTGGTGAGGCCCTGGCACAGAATTCCCGGAGCAGCTGTGGCTGCCCCTGGATCCCTGGAAGTGTCCAAGGTCAGGTTGGAGGGGACTTGGAGCACCCTGGGATAGTGGAAGGTGTCCCTGCCCATGGCAGGGGGTGCAACCAAGTGGTCTTAGAGGTTCCTTCCAACATCTTTGCTCAGGCCTTACAAAATTCCTGCTAATCCTCACCTGCAGGATTTTTCCCAGGAAAAGTTCAAACAAGTCAAGAAATTTCTGGAAAAGATCCCACCCATGGCATTTCTTCAGTGAGTGCCTCACTGTGAGCATTCCTCAAACAGGGATCTCCCCAGACTTGGCTGGAGGAGGGTTTGGATTTGGGAATTGTTCTGTAGATCAGTGAATGGAATTTTTAGGCCAGATCCGCTCCCAGGGCATGGAAAAATGGGACGTCACAAGAGATAATTGGGATGCAGCCAAGCCAGGAGGTGTTAACGAGATGTGTTAATGAGGCTGCAAAGTGGAGGCAAGGAGAGATATTTGGGGTTGGGAGAAGGCCTGGAGAGTGTCACAAATTTCCCAGATTTCATGGGATATTCCAAACTGGGAGAGACCCACAAGGATCATCCAATCCAGCTCTTAAGGAAATGGGATCAAATCCATGACCTTGTGGGACAAACATCAGAGCAGATGAGGACCCATCCATGAGAGCTCAGCTGATTTAAATGGGAATAAAAATTAAAACATGGAATGGGAACTGGTCCTGTGTCCAACACTGGATCCGTCTCGAGACTCTGCTTATCTGAGCTGCTCCTGGAGGTGGAGAACCTCAGGAGATTCTGTCCTGAGTGAATTCCAGGGATGGCTGTGGAGTCTGGATAGATCAGGTTAGAGCTGGATGCTTTCCAGCCCAATAACCCTGCAAAAATAATAATACTATAATTAAATAAATTGAAATACTATAAATATGTATTATTAAATAAATCAAAATAAACTAGATATTAATAATAGAAATCCTGCAATCCCAGCCATTCCTAGCACAGGGTAAATGCTCCGAGCCCAAACTTCATCCAGGATTGTGGAAGCCTCTCCGTGACCCTGGATGTGCTGTTGGAATCTGCCCCTCAGTGTGGGAGGGCTCTGGAATGCAGGACAGGAATGTGACAAGTCTTGTTTCCTTTAGGGGGAGAGAGGTGAACCAGGATTCCCTGGAAAACCAGGAGAGGCCGGGCTGAGAGGAAAAGATGTGAGTAAAGGCAGGATCCAGGGGGATGGAGCTGCTGATCCCTTGGGACCAACCAACAGCCCCAGCTCTGCCCTGCAATGGCAAACAAGGAACAACTTTTCCTCCTTGTTATCCAACATCAGTTCCCAGAGCAGCTGTGGCTGCCCCTGGATCCCTGGAAGTGTCCAAGGCCAGCTTGGATGGGGCTTGGAGCAACCTGGGATAGTGGGAGGTGTCCCTGCCCATGGCAGAGGGTGGCACTGGATGGGCTTTAAGGTCCCTTCCAACCCAAATGATTCTGGGATTCTTTGATCAGGATTTTTGTCACTGAGTCACATCTGCTTGATGTGGATTTAGCACGAGGTGCAGCCACACCAGCCCTGAGAGGTTCACTTCTGGTTCTGGGCCTCAAATTATCTCAACTTGGAAAGGATCCATAAAAATCGTGGAGCCCAGGTCCCTGCTCCTCACAGAACTGCCTAAATAATTACCTCTTGTGGCCAAACAAGGTGGGCCCTCACAAAAACATCAGAAGAAGCTTCCAGAAATTTCTTCTGACCCCAGTGAAGAGCTTTCCTCAGCTCTGACAGCTGGGTTGATCCCTGGAAATGGAATAGGATCCCTATTAAGAGTTCCTTTTTGGGATCAAATGAGGTGGCCCCGTGGAAAAACAAGGTGGCTCCTCACAAAAACCAGGTGGCCCCTCGGAAAAACAAGATGGCCCCTCGGAAAAACAAGATGGCCCCTCGGAGAAACAAGATGGCCCCTTGGAGAAACAAGATGGCCCCTCAGGAAAACAAGATGGCTCCTTGGAAAAACAAGATGGCCCC
Source organism: Parus major (assembly GCF_001522545.3). Lineage (NCBI taxonomy): Eukaryota > Metazoa > Chordata > Aves > Passeriformes > Paridae > Parus > Parus major. The sequence continues at coordinate 505,730 of NC_031773.1, forward strand.
TCACAAAACTAAGGTGGCTCCTTGCAAAACCAAGATGGCTCCTCGCAAAAACAAGACAGCTCCTGGCAAAAACCAGGTGGCCCCTCACAAAAACCAGGTGGCCCCTCACAAAAACATCCTGACTGGCTTCTGGAAAACTGGATTTTTATCCATTGAGCTTGACTTCACCGAATCTGGAATATCCCTGTGGTCAGTTTGGGTCACCTGTCCTGGCTCTGTCTCCTCCCAACCTCCCATGAATTCCCAACTTTTCTCCTGGGAAACCTCTCCTGACCACAGTCAGTGAAGAGCTTTCTCCCAAGGGTTGGGTCGATCCCTGGACACCAAGTGGAATAGGATCACCCAAGGAAATCTTGGGAACAAAGGAAGCGGCTGCATTCCAACAGCCCTGACTTCGGAGTTGTGATTCCAGGACAAGAGCTCTGAGTTGGAAATGATGGGAAAAAACTTGGGAAAACCCAGCACTTTTGTGTTGGAGGGAGAACCAGGGAGGAAAGGCTCCTCTGGGACTGAGGTGATCCCATCCCTTCCCAAGGTGCTGGGAGAACAGCAGCTGGAAAATGAAACCTTTGGATTTGTCCTGAAGTTTTTTGTAAAATTTTTGTAGAATGTCCTGCTCATTTTGTTTCCTGTTTATTTCTCCTTAAGTGAGGCTGTGGAGAATCCTCTTCACCTTTCTTTTATCTTGGATTTCACATTCCAAAAGGCTGGAATGCAAAAGCCAAAAAATAACTAAACTGGTTTTTGGGGGTTTTTGGGGTTTTTTTTCCTGGGAGATGCTGAAAACAGAGTGCCATGAATGGAATCCCAAAATATCCCGAGTTGGAAGGGACCCACCAGGATCATCCAGTCCAACTCCTGGCCCTGCACAGGACACTCCAACAATACCACCCTGTCCCTGAGATCATTATCCAAACATTCCTGGAGCTCAGAACAGTGGGATTTGATGGCAACCACCTCATCCTACTCCTAAATTTCAATATTCCAGTCACCCCACACCTTGTGCCCCTTTCTCCTCATTTGTGGGAATGCTGTAAAACACCATCCCGAATTTAAGACATCCCAGATATCCCAAAACCTGCCTCTTATCCCCGTTTTCCAGGCATTAAGCAGGGCTAAAGAGATTTAATCTCCATCAGAGCCCCTGGAATGTTTCATGGACTCGGTTCTCTCCCTTTAAACCCTTTCCTCCAGGTTTAAGTGCAACAAAATTCCTATCACTTGATGGGAAAACATTTGGAAAGCTGCTCCTCTCTTTTAGGGAGAAGCTGGAGTCCCTGGAGAGCCAGGAGTGAGAGGAATCAGGGTAATAATTCCTTTTTTCTCACTATTATTATCATTTCCTGCCCTGCAGAGTGGTGGGCCTGCTCTGTTCCCCCTCTCCATCCCAGTGTCCAAATATCCACTTCCAAATATTCCTTTCCTGTGGGAAAAATAATATTTTCCTTGCTGTTTTCCTTTTCTGAGCTGCTCCTTGGGCTCAGTTTGTGATTTTTTTCTCTTTCAATCTCTTCTTGCAGGGTCCTCCTGGACTTCCAGGACGACCTGGAGAGCAGGGAATGAAAGGAGATCCAGGAGAATCTGGAAAAGATGTAAGGAATCCCTGAAGGAGCAGCCGGGAGAGGGTGGATTTTGGGAGATTTAGTTATATAGAATATAATTATAATTATAATATCATATTATATAATTTCATATCATATATAAATATACTATTATAAAATATAATATTATATAAATATAGTACTATATAAATATAATGTATATTATAAAAATAATAATATTATATTTATATTTATCAATTTATTCATATATAGTATTTTATTTATATAATATAAATATTTATATAATATAAATATAATATATTTTATAATTTATTTTATAGATATAATATTTATATATTATATATTATATATTATATATATATAAATAAATTTATATTTATTTATGTTTATTCCCAGCATTATAAATAAATAATATTTATTTCTTCAGATTTGGGTTGGATGGATCCAACATGGATAGATCCAGCAGAGATGGATTCACTCCATCCTTTTTTCATCCCCACAGAAAAAAAAAAATCAGGGAAAATATTACCAAATTTCTCATGACTTTACCTAAATCTGATCCAGGAGATTCCTGAAAATATCAAAGCAACTTCTCTCCCTCTTCCACCTTTCTCCCTGTGTCCATATTAACAAGAATTGGGAGTTTAAATTTGTAATTGAATTATTTAATTTACTTTCTTTAATTATTTAATTTCATTTATTGCCTTTATTTTATTGAATTATTTAATTTATTTTGAATTTTATTTATTCTTGCTGTTTATTCTGCGGGGACAGGGAAGAACACGAGGCAGAACAGCGACAGCAGCAATTCCCAAGAAATTTTGCTGGGAGGGAAAACTCATTCCCAGAGGTCCAAAGGGTGTCTTTGGATGGATCCTTTGCAGCCATTCCTGCCAGATTCCCGATTTACCTCACAGGACTCGTGTCCTGAGTCACAGGGAAAATGGGATTGGGGAGAAAAGCTGCAGGAAATATCCCCATGGATCCAAAACAGATCCATCCCAGGCCTTCCCAAAGAAATGGTGTTGCTTCCTCAGCCAAGATGGGGTGGCAGGGAAATAAAAGCAAAATTTGGGTTGCACGTGAGGTAATTCCATTGTTCTAGGTGGGATAGCAAGGGAAAAAGGAAAAGCAGGAAAACTCCCAGGAATGTGGGCCCTTCTGAAGGTCAAGCTTCAAGTGAGGAGCAGAATTGCTCCAAATTGAACTTAAAAATGGGAATTAGGGAGACACAAGAAGGGGTTGGTTGGTCCCTCTGGAAAAGGTGGCGTTAGTTTGGGATCAGCTCCCAGGAAATGAGAATTTTAGAGGGGAGCTAACACATTCCTGCTGGTTTTCAGGGAGATCCTGGGAAGGACGGCCTGAGAGGTGAAAGAGGCCCCCCAGGTCCAAAGGTAAGTCATGAGTCCACATTTTTGTGGTGGTGCCACCACCTTGGGCAGATCAGAGGGGAGGAAAACCCAATTCAGGTCTCCTCTGACCCCAAAAAAATTTTGGGATTTCAAAGCAGAGCTTCTGGGATGGGCTCGAGAATTGGTGGCCACACCGTGGCCGTGGTCCCACATCTCCACAGAGCTTCTTTAGGAAGAAGAATGTTCTTCAGGAGTCAAACGGGATAAATTTCTGGAATGTTCACAGATTGTTCCTTCCTCTCCTCCTCCTGCAAGCTGGAGGGCGCATGGAAAGGGGCGGAAGGAGGAATGGCTTCAGATCCCACACATCCGAGATCTTTAGATGTGGGAACAGCTCCTTCCTTAATGGAGAGGTTCTGCAGGAAGCAGCACCAGTGAGGACAGGGAGAATTCCTGGTTGCCACGAGATCCAGACCTTTGGAAAAGCAACGATTTATCCAGGGGACGTGCATCCCAAATTCTCCCTGGCACACCTTGGCTGGAGATGCCATCGGGGCCTTCCTGGTGCCCTTCATTCCACCGGAATCTGTCGATGCAGAAGCCAGATTTCAGTGAAATGAAGCCCCTCAGAGAGGCAGGTCAGCCCCACCTCAGCTGATGTTCCTCACCCCAGGAGCCTCCAGGCTGGACTTCCCAAACCCCTGCAGCTCATCCATGATTTCATCTGCGCACAATCCAAGATCTCTCACCTGCAGATGGAATTCCATCGCTGTGGGAGCCCATCCCACTGGAGATGTTGGGGCCAGCCACGTGTGGGGCCAGCAGCACCGTGGCCACCTCCAGAAGGGACCACCAACCCCAGGGACACCTTGGCCATCATCCTCATTGGTGTCCTCTGCACCGGTGGCACTGAGGGACCTCAGAAATCTTCCCTTTTCCACACATTTGTGGCCAGGAGGTGGAGAAGGGGATGGAGCAAAGCTCTGATCCAAACCTCACTTGGATGCTGCTCACGGGCCAGCCTTTCCCTACAAAATCCAGCTGTGCCTGTGCCCAGTGGAGGAGGGAGGGAGCCTATGGAGCAGGGTGGGATTCAAACCCCTAAATGGGATTTATCTGGGATTATGGAGCGGGCTGGTGGCAGATGAAGGGCCAGATATGGGATTACTCCCCTTCCTCTTCTTGCTCCTCATGGAAATAATGGAATTAACGAGCCGATCTTGTTTATTCCAAGGGAGAACCAGGCCCGCCAGGAAAAGGAGTGGAAATGAAGGTAAATAAATCAAAATTAAAGACCATATGAACGTTGGAAGGGCCTCCCTCTCTGTCTGGGTTGGGATGGCAGAGGGGACCCAACGTGTGTCCCCTTGGCCATCTGCCACCTCCAGGAGAAACCTCCTGGAAAGCAGAGGGGGAGAAGTTGGGACCTTTTTTTTCCCCTTTGCAGGACCTGGAGAAGCTTTTTGAGGCGTACGGGATCAAGGTAGGAGATCCTTTTTCCTTCCTCCTGACCAGGGGTTGTAATTTGGCTTTTCCATCTCTTCCCTCTGGAATCCTGGAGGTGACATTTGCTCCCCCAGCAATCCCAGGAAGGTTCATTCCATTTCCTTTTCCAGGTTGTATTTAAATACTTCTGGGACAGGTTTTTTGCTGCCGTTTTATGGGGTGGGTGGTGGCTTTGAGGCCTCTGTGACAGTGACACTTGGACCCTAAAGCCCCTCTAATTCCAACCTCAACACCTTCCACCATCCCAGGTTGCTCCAAACCCCATCCAGCCTGGCCTTGGGCACTTCCAGGGATCCAGGGGCAGTTGTAGCTTCTCTGAGAATTCTGTTCCAGCTCCTCCCCACCCTCACAGCCAAAAATTCCTTCCCAATATCCAACCCAAATCCTCATTCAGTTTCAAACCCTTCCCTCTTGTCATATCCCCATATTCTCATGGGAAAAGCCACCCTCCCTCTTTTTTAAGTTCTGAAAGTTCTGAAAGGCCACAAATGTGGGGTTTTTATTTAAGAGAGACCCAAGGATCAGCTCCTTGATCCCAAACCTGAATTTAAACCATCCCTCGGCTGTCCCTGCCCTGTGAGCCCCTGGGAATCTGTCATTCCTTGTTTTGGGGTGGCTGCTCTCGGATTGTCACGCCTTGGAGACAGGAGGGTGGCACTGGGCTGCCTCACTGGTGTGCTCCGGTTCCAGCTGGCGCTGCTGAGGGACCTCTCCAACGCGATCCTGCGGGATGGGCTGGATCAGCTCCTGTGGCACTGGGGTGGCTCCAGGACGAGCAAAACTTCCAGGGAAAACCAGGCAGCCGTGCCTGTCACCGTGAGTAGTGTCACCTGCCGGGGGTGACAGACCTCCAGGGAATGAGGGAGATGGGAATGAGACACCTGAGGTGGCAGGGTCACCTCTGTCCTCGAGTGGGTGGCTCGGGAGAGGCCACGGCTGGCAGCGGGATCTGGGATCTTTGGGATAAAAGGATACAAAACTTTCATTTTTTTAGTGGGAATGAAGGAATCAGTCAAGCTTTGTTGTTCATAGAAACCGTTCCCAAAGCCACCAAGGTGTCCTCATGCCCTCTGGGAAATTTTGGAGTGGTGGGTGTGGGGATGGGAGCACTGAAAGGGAAAATGAGGGGGGTCTGGACAGGAAAAGTGATCCCAGGAAGGGATGAGGATTCCTTGGAAGGAAAGTTTGGATGTGGCCAGCAAGGAATTGCTGCCCACTCGCCCCATCCTGGCTCAGAAGTGTCACCAAGCGGGACAGAGTGTGCTGGAAGGTGGGGAAAGGTTGGAATGAAGCCACCAGGATCCGGCTCCTCACGGGTGTGGATCCTGGGAGCTCAGGGCTGTCACTGTCACACCAATCCCTTGTTTTGGTGTTGCAGGATCCGCTGGTGTCCGACACTTCCCACCGTGTCCTGGCCGGCACCGAGGTGGCAGGAGAAGGACAAAGCCTGGAGCTGGAGGCCCTGGAGGTGCCGCTGTCCGGAGGATTCCCTGAGGTGAAAAGATGAAATTTGGGTTCCCTGAGCAGGAAAGATGAAGTTGGGGTTTTACTGCATCCGGCTCTGGGCTCTCCCAATCAGGGAGGACATAGAGGTGTCCAGGGAATGGAGCTGGGAAGGGCCTGGAGCTCCAGGAGAGGCTGAGGGAGCTGGAAAGGGGCTCAGCCTGGAGAAAAGGGGGATCAGGGGGAATTTCTGGCTCTGCACAACTCCCTGCCAGGAGGGGACAGCCGGGGGGGATTTGGGATCTTATCCCAGGAACAGGGACAGGAGGAGAGGGAACGGCCTCAGGATGGGCCAGGGCAGGCTCAGGGTGGGCAGCAGCAGGAATTTCCCCATGGAAAGGGTGGCCCTGGAAGTGCCCAGGGAGGTTTGGAATTCCCATCCCTGGAGGTGTCCAAGGAGCACCAGGAGGTGACACTCAGAGCTCTGGGCTGGGGACAAGATGGGGATCAGGCACAGCTTGGAACTCCATGGTCTTGGAATTCTTTCCTGTCCTGGGATTCTGTGGAGTGTCTCCTGCCCTGCCAGGGATGGATCCAATCCCGTTGTCAGGATGGATTGGGATTGTCCATGCTGAGACTGCCGGAGCTCCAGGGGCGCTTGGACAACGCTCCCAGGGACAGGGTGGGATTGTTGGGATGTCCTAGGGAGGGCCAGGAGCTGGGACTGGATGATCCCTGTGGGTCACTTCCCACTCAGGAAGATATGATTCCAGATATTCTGTGACTCCAGAGCCCTCATTTGGAGTAACCAGACAAATCCCAGCCACCTGCATCCCGATTAACCGCTCCTTTTTATGGGAATTAGGAATTTATCCACAATTTGAAGGCTTCTCTCCATGCTGGGCTTCCTGTAGGAGGCATCTTCTGGGGTTTTATCTCCCTCTGTGGCTGGATCAGGATGATCCAGTTCCTCAGAGACTTGGACAAGGTGGGATAGGACATCCACTCTCAGCCCCAGGCTCCTCCCGTGTCCTCAGGTTTTTCCCAGATTTTTCCAACCTGGATTAGGACATTTTAGGGCCTTGAGAGGGGAGGTTTTCACCAAGAGACACAACCCTGGAGCCAGCAAAAGCTGGGATTTGGGATACAGAGACCCCAAAACTGTCTCTGCTGAGCTTTGGGAGCCCAACCCAAACTGGAAGAAAGGATTTGGGACCATCAGAGCATCCCTTAATCCCTCAGGGAATCCTTCCTTTTCCATTGCTGCTGATTGGATGGATGCAAAGGAGTTAAAATTCCCAGAGCTTGACTGGACAGATCATTGGAATTTTGAGTTTTTCCTCTATTTTATTGCAGTGGAAAATTAAATTAGAGAGAGGTTTTCAGCGTGGATCAGTGTCAGGGCCTGGGAAAAGGTCCTGCTGTCCATTTTTTTCCATTTTTTCCAGTAATTAATGGAATTTTATCAACATTTATCCATCCTGCTCTGCAGGGCTTGGCTGTGCCCCCACGACACCCGGGAGATCTGCAGGAAAACCATTCCCTGGATTTCCTCCAGCCCTTGGAGGAGAGGCTGGAAGGAGAATCCCAGCAGGACACCAGCCAGGTACGTTTTTCCAAGGATTTCAGACCAGTGATGGACTGGGAAGCGAAACTTAATCCTGATGTGGCTTCTCCATATCTCTGGAGATATGGAATGCTCCTGGAATGGGCAGGAGGCTGATGGGAGTGACAAAAATCCCTTGGGAAATGTTTTGTTGGTTAATTCCACAATTTTGGGGGGGAAACCAGGATAATCCCATTTTATCTGATCCCAACTGGCCACGCCATCCTTGTATTATTCCAGCTTGGAATAATTGAAGAGTTGATGATTCCCAAGACTTTTAAAATGGGGATAATGCAGACTCCAAACAGGGAATTTAAAATTCGCCTCCTACAAGAAGTTTCCTTTTCCTTCCCACTTTCCATGGATATGGAAATTCATGGATACGGTCTCAGGATATTCCACCGATATTCCAGGATATTCCTGCTGTGCTCTGGAGCATCTGAGTCACTTAAAGAGGAGGATTTTAGTGCCTAGGCAGGAATTTAGAGATTTTCTCTGATCCCTAGAATCCCATTTCCCTGTTTTCCTGCACTCCTGGGCAGAGGTTCCCTTCCCAAATCCTGCTCCAAACCCAGCACTCTCCGGTTTGGACATTGTATCCCTGTGGAATTCCTGGAAACACCCAGCAGCAGGACAGCAGTAGCTTTAAAAAGTGAAGGGAAAAATCCCTTGGATATTTCCTTGGAGCTGCAGGAACAGCATCAACAAGGATATTTTTAAGGATGGCAAGACAGGAATAGCTGGAAGAGGAACTTTAGGAAATCCCGCTGTGGTTTATCCAGTTTGCCGAACTCTTCCTTCTGCTCCCATCCCTTTATCCCTGCCCTGGGATTATGAATTCCAGGGTTAATCATGGAGCTGGAATCACGAAGGCTCAGCAGCCACGAGAGGGCTCCCGGCTCAAACGCAAAAACCTGGAGCGGGATCTGCGGCTCTGGAGACGCCGGGATGTGCCAAGAGCATCCCAGGGCTCTGCTTTTCCACCTGGATGCAGCAGTTCCCTCTCCTGGGAATGGTTAAGCTGGAGAACCACAGAGGATGGAGCCCAAATCCCTCGGTTTTTAGAATCGTGGAATGATTGGGGTGGGATTTTAAGGATGATCCCATTCCATCCCTCTGTCACGGGCAGGGACACCTCACACCATCCCAGGCTGCTCCAAGCCCTGTCCAACCTCACCTTGGACATTCCAGGGATCCAGGGGCTGCTCTGGGAATTCCAGCCCAGCCAGGAATTCCTTTCCCAGATCCCATCCATCCCTGCCCTCTGGCAGTGGAAGCCATTCCCTGTGTCCTGTCCCTCCAGGCCTTGTCCCCAGTCCCTCTCCAGCTCTCCTGGAGACCCTCCAGGCCCTGGAATGTTCTGGAAGCTCTCCCTGGATCCTTCTCCTCTCCAGGAGAACATTCCCAGCTCTCCCAGCCTGGTTCCAGAGGGGCTCCAGCCCTGGAGCAGCTCCATGGATTCCTCTGAATTTGCTCCAGCAGCTCCTCCAGTGATCCCTGTTTCATCAGGAGCTTTACAAACACAGAACAATTCCCACAGATTTTTTAGGACACTCCAGACTCCCTCAGCACGACGGGATCTGCATCCCAAGGATGTTTTCCTCTCTTACATTTGGAGTAAAATCCCATTTATCCTCATGGGAAGGGAACAGCAGATTCCAAAGGCTGGGAAAGAGCAGCTCCCACACCCTGGAGATGCCAAGGAGGGATGGAGCCAGATTTCCTGCCGTTTTTCCTGCCTGTTTTCCCAGTAGCAGCAGCAGGAATCACGGATTTCCACCTGCTCCAAGGTTCACGGAGCCTGGAACAACCCAGGAGCTCCATCCCTGAGGAGCAATTCCTGGCAGAAATTAATTGGAAGCAAAGTCGCTCCTGGGAAGAGCGGGATGATCCCAAATCCACGTGTGCGGGACTGGATGCTCATCCATGGATGAGCCACTGCCTTGGGGTTATGGAACCATCCCAAAAAATTCCTGCTCCTCCACCCACGGATTATTCCTTTCCAGAGTTAATTTGGATAAATCCCCCTCATCTCCATATGGATAAACCCACAATTGCTCCCTTTTCCTCCCTGAAATCCTGACTTTTTTTCTATTTTTCCCTTTCCTTTTTTGCAGGAATATTTTTTTTCCTCTCCCTCCTACTTCCCTCCTTTTCTCCCTTCCCTCTTTTCCTTCCCCCTTTTTTTTTTCCCCTCTGCCAGTGACAAATCCTTCCTTGAGGAAGCAGCAGCCTCCCAAATTTTCTTGGAAATGCCTCATTCCTGGAGCAGGAAACTGCCAAAATTACGGAGGAATTAGGGAATTAATGGAGCCCCATTACCTCCAGCAATTTCCCAGAAAATGGGATCCCAGGGAACAAACCTCAGCCAGGTCTTGGCAACCTCTGGAATCTCTGGAATTGCCTCCACGAGGATCTGTGGAGCATTTTAGAGCCATTCCCAGGGAAATGAGCAATGCCTGGGAAGGAGGGATGGGAAAATCCAGGTGATGCCATCCCACGGTGCCATTTCTGGGAGATTTTCCCAAAAATCTCTCAGAATCTGGGAGACTTTTTTATCCCCAAATTTTTTTTATCCCCAAAACCCCACCCTAGATGGGTTTTATCCCCTTGTCAGTGTATCCTTCATCCCTCTTCTATCCCTTTTCCCCTCATGCTCTTCCAGTGAAGAATTCCAGTTTTAATTGGCTCCAAATTGGGTTTTTTTCTTTCCCTTGTGAGCCAGAAATTTGCTGTGTTCATTATCCATGAGGTGGAATTATCCCGTGGTTTGTTAAAATCCGGGAAAACGGGATGATCATCCCTGAAAACCTCACCAAGCTCGCACCCACCAACATTCCCTGGAAGTTTAGGATTTATTTTCCCTGCTTAAACCATCCAAAAATCCATGAAATTAATGGAGGTGAATCCAGATCTTTGTTCCTAAAAAAAAAAAAAAAGGGAATATCCCTAAAAAACTGCACCACATCCTGATTTTTCCTTCTTTTTATTCTCCTGGAAGTGATTGAGGCTTTTATGGCAAATAAATGCAATTTTTGCTTTCGGATCCAAATATTCCCCAAATATTCAGCTCAGGAAAGAATTGCTGGGAATATTCTCGATAGGAATATTCCCATTTTCCCAATGGATCATTTCCTCCTGCTGCTGTGGAAAAGCAGGAACAATTTAGGAGCCAGGTCAGGAATTATTTTCTTTACTTTTTGTGCCGTAAATATTCCAAATTATCAGCAAGGGGCTGATTAACATATGGCCGTTAATTGGCATTAATTGATGGTTTATTCCAATTGGATGCTCCAGGCACAATAAACATGGAGTTGCCTGGGAATGGCCAGAGTAGGGCAGGATTCCAAGTTCCAAGCTGGAATATTTTAGGTGGGGTTTTATCGCTTTGAAAATCGTGGAATTCTTAAGGTTGGAAAAGCTCATTTTGGTTTGTTGGTGGTATTGTTATTATTATTATTATTATTATTATTATTGTTATTATTATTATTATTTTATGTTTAGAACTTCATGGAATCACGGAATGGGTTGGGAGAGATCCTAAAGCCCATCCAGCTCCGTGGGCAGGGACATCTTCCGCTGTCCCAGGTTGTTCCAAGCCCCTTCCAACCTGGTCTTGGCCACTTCCAGGAATTCCAAACTCCCCATTCCCTGGGGATGGAATTTTTTTCCTCCCATCCAATCCAATTCTCTCCTCTGTTGGTTTTGAACCATTCCTTGTCCATAGATCGGGCGCTGTGTTTCCCTTCCCACAGGAAAATGGGAATTCCAACAACAGCTCCATGATCCCAAGGCACAGATCCAGGAGATCTCCCGGGCATGAGGGACACCCCACAAGGATCCCATTCCAGAGCCATCCCTGTGATCCAGGAGGAAGCAGTGCCCCTTCCCTGGAGGCTCCATCACCAGCTCATCCCCCCGGTGCTCCGGGAGCTCAGAAATTCCCGTCGGGATCCACGGTGAGCAATGGAAGTGGATCCCTGTTTTCCCACCGGGGCAAAGCCACAATGAATGTGGAAATTTGGGGATAAATATCCATAAATAAAGCAGGAAACAGCTGCTGCAGGAACCATCTTTTTGGACAAACAGATCCTTCTCCATGAATTTATCCAGGGAAATTAGAGAACAGAATAATCGGGTTTTTGGGGAAAACAGAACCACTGGAATCCCCTGGGAATGTCAAAGATATTTCCCAGTGGGGGTGGTGATAAACCTGCCCATTCCTGACATGCCTGGACATTCCAGGGATATTTACCACAAGATCCCAGAAATGGGGGGGGGGGGGGGGGGGGGAAAGTTGATTTTTATAAAATTTAAGAGCAAAAATTCCCATTCCCAGGAATTAAGGATGGAAAATTCAGGATGGCTTTCTCGTGAATGGATTTATTTGAAAGCAGGGAGTGACCCTCACCCTGCATTCCCAGGAGGAATGAGCTGAGCTCATCCACATCTTTTCCAGAAATTCCAGGGTTAAAATGGGACACCTGGAATTCCTCAGGAATTGCTCAGGAATTCCTTGGTCCTGGCAGCTCCCAGATGTCCCATCCAGGCTGGGGCAGACTGGGGAGCCTGGAGGCCTCCAGAGGATCCTGGTGATCCCTGGAAACCCCCAACTTCCCTCTGGGATTCCCCACTTCCCATTCCTCACTTCCCATTCCTCAGAGGTGTCTTTTCCATGGCTCAAGGAAAAGTTTTCCCGGCTGCTCTCACGCTTCCCTCTCCTCTTTTTAATCCAAGGCATATCCAGGCCCTCATCGTCCAAGGAGAATTAAGGTACGGAATTCCTTCTGTCCTGCTCTCATCCCTGGGAGGAGACAGCTGCTCCTTTCTCCCAGCCCATCCCATCAATCCCATCCCATCCCATCAATCCCATCCCATCAGTCCCATTCCAGTGATCCCATGGATCCCATCCCCCTGATCACATCCCATCCCATCGATCCCATCCCAGGGATCCCATCCCACCCATCCCATCCCATCTCATGGATCCCATCCCAGGAATCCCATCCCAGGAATCCCATGGATCTCATCCCCCTATCCCATCCCACGGATCCCATCCCACCCATCCCATCCCATCCCAGGGATCCCATCCCAGGGATCCCATCCCATGGATCCCATCCCATCAATCCCATCCCATCCTATCCCATCCCAGGAATCCCATCCCAGGGATCCCATCAGTCCCATCCCATC